>NC_140490.1:114210618-114328118 GCF_964271855.1 Acomys minous
GGCACCCACATGACATTTAAACCGAACTCAGAATTTTTAATGTTGCTGTGGTGCTGGTATGGAAATCCCTGAATCGCTTTTGCATCTGTGAAGATAAAGAGCCCTATTGTTACACAATGTACTATGAAGACAGTGCAATCCTTTTATTCCTGTGGTCCCTTTATGAGATCTGCTGTTACTGGGGCACAGAGTGCTGAGGGCAAGAAAAAAAAAAGTAGGGCATGCTTAGAAGCACTGAGGTTGTGCACATCTTTTTTGTGTTTCCTGGTGGACCATTTTCAGTAACAGCATCATTCTGTTTTGGCACTGAAAATTCTAAAATTAAAATGACTATAAAAATGTATCACAGGCTGTTTACTTTTGTGAGGTAGGTGATTTAGAGCTGTACATTGTGTGTTTAAATCTATAAAAATACCAAAACAGGGTTGTGTTCATAGTTGACATGATCCTGGATTTTCTTTGTTAGGGGAATTTTGAGCAGTGCATCAGAACACATAAAATTTTCGTGTAAAAATGGAACTGGTGGAGAATGAAACTAGAGATGGGAAACAATTGTGAAATCACGGAGGAAGTACCATTCTACACACCATAGTTTCTTTAACAAGTCCACCTTATTGTTAGACTTCTACTCTTTCCCCAGGTTTACATTATCACTTTAAACAGGAAACTCCCTTAGCAACTGAGAAGAATGCAGAAATACAGATTACCAGCTTTAGACTTATAAGAATAACATATTCATAAAGAAAATGCAAGTAATTTGTAGTTTAAAAAACTAACTAACACAAATTAAGAATACAGTTGAAGAACGTATTCTGACTGATTTTGCAGCTTGCTATAAAGCTAACATAAGTAAGGTGGTATACTTTAGCTGAAATAATAGGACGGCAGAGCTATAGAACCAAATAGAGATATCAGAAAACATAAATAAACCTGTACAAATATAATGAAGGATGTAATCATGTGGCTTTAGACCAGAGAGAGATGAGAGACTGAGAGACAGAGAAAAAGAAAATTCAAAAATAAAAGAATAGTCTTTTCAAAATGGTTATGGGATAACTGTATATCTACATGTAAACTAAAAATGAGAATAAGTAAAGATTAATTAATCCTTAAAATAAAGCATAAAGTTATATAAAAATTGAATGCTGTAAAACTTCTACAAGAAAACATAAGAGAAACCTGGGGCTTGGCAATACATTCTAAGAAATAGCACCGAAGCATCAGTCACAACACAAAAAAATAGAAGCTGACACTTAAATAAAATAAAATAAGCCTCTGTGAAAAGTATACACAATTGAGACAATGAAAAGAAAATCAAAACTGGGAAGAAAAGAGTTATAATTGGGATATCTGACAAAAATAATTATATCCAAACTAAAGACAAAACACATACTAACAATTGGAGCCTAAGGAACCATGTTAGAAAAGTTATTCACACATTTCAGTAACCATGTCACCAAATCAATATAATGAGCAGTAACCTCAAATGCTTGTAAGACACTAAACATGTCCATTCCTTCACACACAACTGGCAGGAGCAACTGCAATGGCGTAGCCCTCATGTGTCTCTCGCTTGGTGTGATTCAGTGTGGAGACCCTCACTGCCTGTGCATAGTCTGGGGTGACTGATTCCTGGGAGATAGCACACTATTGGGCAATATTTCTGCCGATCAATATGAAGATGAACTTTGATGAAATAATGCTGTTTAGCTGAATTAATGATCTTTACAGAATTCCTTTTTTTTATTATTATTATGTATACAGTGCCCTGCCTGCACACCAGAAGAGAGCATGAGATCTCATTACAGATGGCTGTGAGCCACCATGTGGATGCTGGGAATTGAATTCCTGATTTGATTTCAACAGTTTTCGAAAGTTGTGGTGGTTAATGGAAAGTTTAAGGAGATGGTTTAGATTGTTTAGCCAGAAAGATACACTAACATTAGAACTAAGAGTAGAATGTGCCTCTTCCTGTAGAGCAGCGAGGGCTGCATAGGTTAGAAAAAGATCACAGTGAGCTTTCATGCATTACAAGCATGTAATTGTACTTGAAAGGACAAGTAGGTTTGGGACAAGTGAAAGATCAAAGCAAACCTTCATTCTAGGTTGGTCTGAGTTCCTGGGTCTTGTGATGTAGGGATGTGGTCTCAGGTTTCAGTGTGTACCAGGAAAAGACAGGACTATGAACAAAGAGTAAATGGTTTTATTATGAGTATAGGAATAGAGATTATATGATTAGTCAGTTTAGGTGAACAAGATGCCAAAAATAAGATGTAAGATAGAAGATATGTTTCTTGGTAAATACAAACTGCCACCAGCTAAGCATGGAGGAAAAACTTGCTACTATAGAGTTGGCTTGCGTAAAACGTGTTAACCAATGAAAAAAAAATAGTTGTTGTTTTGTAGTTAAGATGAATTCGTGAAGAGAAAGATAGGTGGGAATATTTAATTAGGTATGAGTTTCAAAAGAATATATAATCAATAATCCTGTTACAATTTTCTTTTATGGAATGATTTTAATCTGTTTTTGAAGAATATATTTTTGTTGTGACCGTTTTTGGAGAACTTGTGTAACTTGTGGCTATTAGGCAATCTTTTTTCTTACATCAAAATTTTGTCTTAGATGGTAAAAAAGGCTAAAAGAAAAAAAGAAAGTTGTTGGAGCTTGTTGAAGCTTGCTTTATTCTCCGTGTGTGTGTGTGTGTGTGTGTGTGTGTGTGTGTGTGTGTGTGTGTGTGTGTGTGTAGTGTGTGTGATATTTTTCCCTTTTTATCGCTGGCCCAAGAGAGTTTTTCATTAGCCCCAGAAAATTAAGTTTTTCTCCCTCAAAGTCTGCTGAGTGACTAATTGCGGACTCCACACACCCCTCCCCTCAGTTTACCTGACCTGTCAAAGCAGATCTACCTGAGTGAGTATTACCAAAACCAGAAAATAATCAAAGTTGGGGAGGGGAGGGAGGTACACTCCTCTAAGCTCAGCACTTAGGAGTCAGAGGTAGAAGATTCTGTGTTCCAGGTCCCTGAGCTACAGAGTGAGCTTAACTTTAAAAACTAACAAAATTGTCACTACCCATTTGTGAAAGCAGTCAAACATTTCCATCAACAAATCAGTGCAGAAGCAACAGAAAAACTATGCCCCAATAAGGAAGCTTTGACAGGGGTGTTTATTTTCCTTTACCAGGCTTCCCTCTCTAGCTCACTGTATGCAGATTTTCAGAGCTGACAATTTGGTACTGGACAAGCAATTGGGTGCTCTTAACCAGGGAAGGCTACATTGCTAGCTCTTAGCGTGCCTTAATTGGCTGCAGCTCTTTGTGTAGTGTTGCAGCCTGTGGGCTTTCCCCCGTCCTCTTTAGCATGATGCCTGTTGTCTTTGTGCAGCTCATGTTTGGGCAGTAACATTGGGGAACCTGTATGGGTGTTCTGTCGGCTTCACCTTTTCTAAACCGACTTTATTTGGGTTCTTTAATGCTTCTATCTCCCTTCCCACCCACCAACCCTAGAAAGGAGGGAAAGGAGGTTTATGGGAACAGGAGAAGTAGTCAGCAGGATTTCAGCAATTTCACCAAAGTTGCTGCTAGAACCTGAAACAGCAGCTGGAGCCTTGAAACCTTCACTGGAGCAGGTCTCTCTAGTAGCACCTCAAAGTGCAGTAAAGAACAGCCAAACAATACCAAGATCCAAAAAGCCCAGCCTCCTGTTGGGGGCAAATATATATATAATCTCAGAGTCTGTACTAGGATATGTCACCTGCTCTCTCACAAGTCTGTTCCCCATCCCGTACTTGGGATCAAAACAAAAACCATGTTTACATCCAATACCTATCCCACACTTGGGATCAAAACAAAAACATGTTTACATCCACTACAGTATTCCTTATGACATTAATTACTAGGAGACACACTCTTACAACAAACTCCCTGATTTTCTGGCTCTCACAATCTTTATTCCCGTATGGTGCAATGACTCCCGAGCCTTAGGTTTGTGAAAGTGTGTTGCAGATATACCTCCTGAGACTGGACTTTATAGTTCTGCATTTTAAACGGCTGTAGCTTTCTGTATTGGTCCTCATCAGCTGCAAAGAGTTTTCTTGGTAAGGAGTGAGAACTATACTATTTATCTTTAAGGATATGAACACAGACTTGCAAATGCAGTTAGGAATTATGCTGATTTAGTAAAGTGAGGGTTATACATATTCTCCTTCAAGGCCCGTGACTTCACTACCTCGGGGTAGTCATCTACGTTCCTAGTAGCAGGTATGACTCCCTCTTGTTGGGTTAGGTCTTCAGTCCAATTAGAGAGCTATTGGTTACCACCAAGGCATGCATACCACTACTGCACACGTAGCATAATAATGTCACACTGCACACTTAGCATAATGACATCATACTGCACACTTAGCATAATGACGTCATGTTGTACATTTAGCATAATGACGTCATGTTGTACACTTAGCATAATGACGTCATGCTGTACACTTAGCATAATGATGTCATGCTGATCATTGTTGTGATTCACTGATGTCACGGTTTTGTAGGACTGTTGAGACTTCTTTCCCTGGGAAGCTTGCACGGGACCTTCTGGTACCATGAAAGGTTTACAAAGTGATATATTTTGTTCATAGTTATCCTCCCTGACAACTCTCCCAAGCTCTACCACCCCTTACCTACCCACGCATTTTGGGGTCCTCTTTTCCCTGTTCTTCTTCTTTCTTTAACCGTCAAGTCTAACTTGAACTTTTTTTATGCTCGTGAGTGCATAGGCTCGCACTGAGCATGGCTTACCTACTTACCAGGGTAATACTCTTTAAGAAAATGAACAGTCCCTTTCCCAGAAGCTATCATTTGCCAATAGCTCCTCATCTATGTGTGGGAATTCATGTTTACATTTCTTCTTGATGATAGGACACGATCTAGCTTCAGATTGCAGAGATCTTGGCATGTTCTTGCAACCATTTTGAGTTCTTATATGAAGCTGCCTGCCCCACTGTGTCATGAATGCTGTTTCCTTGATGTTATCTGCCACTACTAGCTTTTCCAATCTTTCTGTCCCCTCTTTCATGATGATCCCCAAGCCTTGGGATGAGAGTGTATTATATTCATTTTTATGTGAATAAACGGTGGACTTAAACACTTCTTGACCTAACAAATATATTGCACTGTTACTAAATGTTCAAAATACATCTAGGGATTTCATGTAGGTGTGAGGACCTGCGTTCCGATTCACAACATGCATGTAAAAATAAATTCAGGACTAAAACTATAAGTCCTCTGAGGGGTAATAGAGAGAGGCAGACCATTGGTGTTTATTGACATCCAATGTAGGTGATCTATGAGCTTTTAGTTCAATTAGAGATACTGTCTCAAAAACAAAAAGTGAAGAATGAAAGAAGAAGATAACCAAATTCAAGTCCCTGTGTGCCCACATATTCAGGCACATCTGAATACGTGTGTGTGTGTGTGTGTGTGTGTGTGTGTGTGTGTGTGTGCATGCTCATAAATATTCATAAATATCTAATTTGTTTAGGTTATGTGGAAATAATCAACACCATACATCACAAGTTTTATGAAAATCTAAAACTGTCATTAATAATAAAATTCATGTGAAAAATATAAGCAATTTCCCCCTATCCTGAGATACATATATACACATCCATTTTTGACATTGTCTAAGAATAGAGGAGTATGAGTGGAAAGTACTTGAAGTTGTCATCCATATAAAAGAAAATTATCCAATAAGCATTTCCATGCCTGAGTTAAATGATCATAGATATGCTGTATATTTCTAAGATGAGAGACTCTTCATTATATGATAAAATTTAAACAAAGAGATATTAAAAAAAAAACCCTGTTCCTTATTAGGATCAATCATTTATTCTTACCTCTTCATGGGTGGTGGGCACCACAGAAGGAACAATGCATTTAGAATCTCTAAACAGATTGCTAAACAGCTATTATCATGACCTTTATTTCTCTACCTTCCCCTGAAAAAAACTAATGGTTCCCTTTCCTGTTTGATACTCAGTGTATCAAATGACCTTATAGATTTCCTGGAGTCTGGTGACTCAAGGAGCCTTAAGGCCGCTGACTGACCCAGTGAAAGAAAACAGCATCCTTGACTGATCAAGCTGAGCAACTTTCACAGCTTATGATGAGCCCCTGATGCTCTCTCTCAGGAATTCTAAGTTAGATTGTCAAGGTATTTCTATAGACCTAGGTTCTCATCTGTGCCTGAAACATGGTTATTTTACATAAATGTGTTTAAAGCGAAGATTAGATGCAGCTATGCTTTCATTTGCATATGCAGCAGATTATGTACAAATTGGCTAATGGTACTTGCCAAGTAGGAAAGAATGTTTTAAAGGGTAATATGAACTTGTTTGAGTTAAAATTTCAAAAACAAAAAGTTTGAACCTACCATTAAATTAAGACTGGATAAGGCAAGCAATTACTGAACACAGACAGTTTTAGCAAGAAAATTATAGAAGTAAATTACTATATTTATGACTACATACAAAATTAAGAGTCCTAAATTGATATTATACATTTTTATTTTAAGAACTTTGAATTGACAATGCAACCTATAATAATTAGAAAAATTAGAAGTGATGAAATGTCAGTAAAAATTAATGAGCTAGAATAGTGTAACAAGCAATGACAAAATACACTATTTCGAAAAGGAACTGTTTGCATGTGACACACACACATATGGGGGCAGGGGGAGGAGAGAGAGAGAGAGAGAGAGAGAGAGAGAGAGAGAGAGAGAGAGAGAGAGATTCCAAATATATGAATGAGAACATGGGATCTTGTCAACATTCTTCAGACCCGAAGGGAATGTGGTGATTAAGTTAATGCTAAGAAATGTTAGTGTTTGTGTAGACTAAACAGGAAAACTTCTTGAAAAAGTCGATATGAAAAACACACGCAAACACACACACACACACACACACACACACACACACACACAGAGAGAGAGAGAGAGAGAGAGAGAGAGAGAGAGAGAGAAGAAAATGTAAGTAGGTCTGAAGCACTTATATTTTCTCTTAAAAACATAAAGTTGCACAACTTTCAAGGCTGAAATCTCTTATGATGATAATCCACTACTTATTTTATGCCTCACTAATTCCATGTAGGGATCTGTATAAGCATGAAAACCTGTGCTCACAATTTTTCGTTTTGTTTTGTTTTGTTTTTGTTCTTGAAAATAGATTATTTTCACCCAATGTGGTCTAGTTAAGTTTCCTTTCCTACATTTCCTCTCAGAAACCTGTGTTCAAATTTCATATTTACAAATGTGTACCATAATTTCAAAACATGTAACTTGAGCTGGGCACAGTGGCCTGTAATCCCAGTACATGGGGTGGCGGAGGCAGGTGAGTCTATGAGTTCAAGGCCAGCCTCGTCTACAAAGTGAGTTCATGACATCCAAAACTACATATAGAAACCCTGTCTTGAAAACCAAAGGGGGAAAAAAAGAAAAGAAAAAAATATGTTTCTTGAAAATTATTGGTTAATAAGGCAATACTAATACACAGCATAATAATATACAATACACCACTGTTCAAGTCACAAGATGGATATTTAAAAATGATCATGTAGATTGAAATAAGCATGATAAATAGTTGGAAGAAATTAGAAAGTTCTAGGCAAGGTGGGAGTGGATGAGAATGATGTGAAAAGAACTGAAAGTGGCTCGGGGCCCTTCCTGTAGAAGGAAGCTGCTGTGTTTAGTGCAGATGAGGGTTGTAGATATACAGTTAAATAGTCCTTAAGCTGGGCTAGAGAGATGGCACAGAGGTTAAGAGCACTGATTACTCTTCCTGAGGTCCTGAGTTCAATTCCCAGTAACCACATGGTGGCTCATAACCATATGTAATGTGATCTGGTGCCCTCTTCTGGCCTGCAGCTGTACATGCACACAGAGCACTGTGTGCACAATAAATAAATAAAACAAATACTTGTCTTCTAAAAAAAATAGTCTTTAAGCGAGCCATTTAAGTTTTGCTCATTTTATTGTTTATAAACTATAGCTCCATGATAAAAATTACTGCTTCTTTTTTTCTTAAAATTTCTAAGATGTTTAGCCAGAATTTCGTTTAAACTCATAAAGTGTCACAGTTCTTGAATCACCTTTTAATGTCACCCAGGCTCATTGATAATGCCCTTTCAAATATCATTTTTAATTCAACATATTATTTTTATCCTCAACAAATATATATTTTAACATATCCTTGTCATCATTGGCTAATCATCCCTCTCATCAGGATTTGGTGCTGTGACAATTTTTCACTAACCACTTTCTTTCTTTTTCTCATACAATTGCTTACTTTAACTACTTTCTATATAAACATTTTAAAAGAAAATTACAGAGCTAAGACACAAGATAACAGTACCCAATCAAGTTGCCAGAAAAGGTATTTTATAATTTTCCCTATAGAGTCCATTGTTCTCCATATTGTTAAAACTCTAAAATTAAGACAACCAATTGATTTAGTCAACAATAGTCATTAATTCTACATCAAATGGTTCTTTACAGGATCTCACTTATTTTGCTTACAATTCAGTGGTTTCCTTTTCACCTACTTCTTTCAGTAAATCTTTACATACTCTATGATTATTGAACAAAAATGGTAAACAATCCTTGAGAAGTCCAATAACTTGTTCAGCAAAACAGTTGGTGGATACTAGCATTAGGATTAGAAACCAAAGAGGTCAATTTCAAATTATAAGCCCCTTATAACTCCTTTGCTCTATAGAGCTACCCCCAATAAAATAAGAGTTTTAACACAATAATATGAGGAAGCGGAGGAGGGAGAGTCAGGGCAGGGGAACCTTAGTCATTTGGTAATTGAGTAGTAGTATGTTAGCATGAGCAGCGCTGTTGGAGCCACACAGCCTTAAAAACTTTAAAAACAATCTAGTCAATGGTCAGAACAGTCTCCACAATTGAGTGGAGAGTGGGATATGACTTTCTCACATACTCTGGTGCCTCACCTTTGACCATGTCCTCTGGAGGGGGAGACCTGGTGGCACTCAGAGGAAGGACAGCAGGTTACCAAGAAGAGACTTGATACCCTATGAACATATACAGGGGGAGGTAATCCCCCTCAGGAACAGTCATAGGGGAGGGGAGTAAGGGGAAAATGGGAGGGAGGGAAGAATGGGAGGATACAAGGGATGGGATAACCATTGAGATGTAACAAGAATAAATTAATAAAAAAACAAACAAACAAATAAAGAAAAGAAAAAACAAAATTTCAGCTGTTTGAGCTGAACTGATAGATCAGTTGCTCTAGTATCTTTCTACTTCAAACTATCAAAAGAGGATGAAATTAGAATATGCAAAGCAAAAAGAACTAAGCTGACTGACATACTGTACAAACTATACATTCTACTAGATTTGTTTTCTTTTATTTAAATAAACCGAAGTACAGGTTGTTTAAGAGTGGTCATTGAGTAACCTCACAGAGGAAAACATCTCTCTGAATTTTATTGTTACTGTATTTATGAATAAAGAGGTAGACTATCCCGCCTTCCTCCTCCCTCCCTCCTTTCTTCTTTCTCTTCTTTTAGGTTCTCTTCTCTCTTCTTCCTCTTCTCCCCCGCTACTATTGACTGATTCATTTGGTTATGCATGGCAGATCCAGGATCTCACTATGTGGCCCTCGATGCCCTATAACTCATAGACCAGATTGGCCAACTACTGCCTCCTTAGTGTTGGGTTTACAAGTATGCACCCCTAATCTGGGTCCTCTATTTTCAACAAAAGCTCTTTTATAGAATTTGGTGAAGACATATTTTTGCTATTAGTGACATATCAATCTGTATTTCCAGTCTGTTTTTATACTTTTTTACTATAATCTTTTCTGGGTTTTGTATCACTAAGCCAGCAAATATATTCTCTCTCTCTTCTCTCTCTCTCTCTCTCTCTCTCTCTCTCTCTCTCTCTCTCTCTCTCTCTCTCTCTCTCTCTTTCTCTCTCTCTCTCTCAAAACAGGGTTTCCTTGTGTAGCCCTGGATGTCCTGGAACTCTCTATCTCTGTAGACCAGGCTGGCTTAGCGATATGTCTGTCCCTGACTCCCAAGTGCTGGGATTAAAAGCATACAACCACCACTGTCCAGTTCAGCAAGCTAACCATTGTTTTAGAGCTGCAGGTTTTCACAATATCTCCATAATTTATAATTTATTATTTACAGGGCTTTGAATGAACTGCTTACATGAGTGCCATTATTTTATTATCTGTAAGATGGGTAATGTGCCTCCAGTCCCACCACTAACATGCTATGAACTTTGCATAACTGATGAAGCAAAAGCAGTGTGGAAAGCAAAAGGCCTCCTGTGGTTCCTAACAGCCTTGTGGATGTTGTTTGAGACTCCAAGAGAAACAGTGTAATTTGTGTGTGGCTGTCTCCAGAGTTTCCACCTGCTCTCTTTGCCGGAAGCATGCCTGTGTCTGCACACTCTTTAACTCTCTCATTCTTTCTCTCAGATTGATTGTTGTACCAAGGAAACTTCAGGGACTTATTTTCCTCCTTCAGCAGTGTGTTCTCTGTCAAGAAGAATATTATTTAAAGTAAACTGGCAAAACACTGAGAGACACTATGTTGCAATCTTATGTCTTATGGCAAAACAGGAAATAAATGAAAGGTAAACACATAAACTATATTAATTGGATGAGTAATCACTAATTATTCTACTATTGACAAATCATACAGTTCACACTGATAAGAATTATTTTTTTCTTGTTTCACTGCAGTATGTCACATCTTTGCATTCCTCAGTAATAATGGTCTGTAGAAAGTTATTCATCACAGTTTTGAGTTTGAAACTCATAGTCAGTGTGCATTGCATTAGGGAGTATGGTACAGGCCTTAGCTAGAGATTCTACAAATGCTCATTGAGTTGCTTTTTCAGAATTTTCAATAGAAAGATGCTTAAGACAGGAAACAGTCATCCCTGAGACTTTAACACCCCCAATGTGTTCTGCCTTATTTAAAGACCAATCCTTCATCTGCGGAACTTTTACCAAATGCCTATATATGAGGGAAAATTCTAGACTTTGATGGGATTGAAACAAACAACATTGAATGTTCTGACATTGATAAATCCATATTAAAAGGTGTACATGAAACTCTTACAAAAATGAAAGAATGGCTTTTTCTTTCTTTAAGCCAGTATATCACAATCTGCTACTGAACCTCATCGAAAGTAAGTTGGCAAATAATGGACATTTTAGTGTTCTTTGGGTCTGGGGATTTTAAACATGGTGAGGACAAAGAATACCTCTTATCAAATATGTACCTTTTATCCCTTTAATATTTGTTTTAGGTAATTGTACCATCAATAAATACTAAATTTTACAATTATTTAACCTGTGAGGTTCATCTAGCATGCACTGTAGTTTTGAATTATCACATGACCTCTCAGGTTGTTACCTATAAGCTTAATGGGGCATTGGATGGCCATTAAGAAACTTTCTGAGAATACATGTTTAATTAAAATGAATTATGTATGTGTGATAATGCCATTCAACCTTTTAAATGTAGAGTGATAAATCATAGCTATTTCATTCCCGAGAAGGGTCCTAATGTTGGTAAATTGAATATTGATGTTACAATGCCCAAATAATTAATACCAGTCAGAGTCATCCATAATGGTATATCCTGAGTCTTTTCCTACCAAAGAAAATTAGTATTTTCTTTTCAGTTGACTATGTGTGCTCTCCTTGCACATGTAATGAGATACAAATAGTAGCACTTACCATAATCTCTGAATACAAAGCAACTGGCAACATCAATTCTCAGGAAAATATTGGCCAGCCACAGCCTTGGCTTGTGCATCTGTACTGGTGATCCCTCCTCCATCTGAATGCTTTCTTTAAACACAAACTCTATTCATATGCACCACATCAACTATCTATTGACTTAGCAATGCTCCCAGTGATTTTTTTTTCCTGCCCAGGGGAAATGACGCCAGTATATTAATTCTAACAAGTTTGCATTCAGCACAGCGTCATCCATCCAGAGCTACTTAAGGTCCTGATGAACAGAAATTGCCCGTCTTCTCTTCTAGGCCACAAAGCAATGAGCCTTCTCTCTATGTACAGTGAGTTGAGCAGAGAAAATGCTGTGATCAGCCACCATATTGCAGCATTACTACTTTTATAGATGAGGAAACAGGTTTATGGAGATTGAGAGTTTGTCTAAGATCACAGAGCAAGTATGTGATGAAGTCTTAATTTTAAGTACAGTAACAAGATTCTGAGCATTCCTGAAGCCTCAGCAGCGTGAAATGCACCTCTCACTGGGCTTCGAAGTCTAAGGAATGGGCAGTCCATCTCTTTTGTTGACTTGTTATTCATCCTCTGTGAACTTAGTTATTTCCTGATTATCACCAATAACAGATCCATTGAGGACCACATTTCTGAGTTCTCTTTTCTAAGAAGATCTAAATGCTTGTAAGTAAATATTCTTTCTTGTCTCACAGTAAGTAAATATACCTAAGCCTTTTGAAATATGAATATAAATATACTTTAGCCATTCGCCTTCCTAGCAGAAACCTGAATATAAAAAGGTGAGACTCATACAGGATCTGAGATTTTTGTAAATTTATAAATCCTTTGTAACACACATGCGCGCACACACACACACACACACACACACACACACACACACACACACATGCATGCACGCACACACACATACTTCTTTTAAAAAAGGAATTTGGAATTTCTTAGTTACCTGGGGAGAGTGGTGAAATGTCAAGACTGATGTGACTACATTTTTCTCCAAACATTCCATTTGCTTTTCAATCACAGCCTTCAGAACTGCAGCCTTCTAACTGCAAGCATTACAATAACCTTAAAAAGGCTCGTATCACATGGTTTATGCCGCACTTCCACCAAGCGCTTCACAGTGGTTTAATCAATAAAGCAGCACAAGCTGTGAACAATTATAATAAAACACCTTAAGGAATGATCCACAATTAAAAGGTAGAGGAGAAAAATATCCTCAATCTAGATAAACCAATCTGCCACTCAGTTTGACAAAGTTCAGTGGAATGTTTCTGATACTTTTTGTGGCTAGTATCAACAGAAAGGCCTCCACTCTTGAATCTGAATTAACTCTTCACATTGCTTGAGTATAAAGACTCTATGCATCTAGATATATGCACTGAAGCATTGCTTACTGCCTAGTAATCAACTTCCTATTGAAACATCACATGGACATTTACTATAAAAATCTCTGTATCAACTTCAACAAGTGCTTGGAAGCAGATTTCTGAACTATGACAGCTCTTCAGACAACCACGTGAAAACTGCTAAACACACCTTCACAGTTCACTTGACAATATATGATCACTTCCAATTTGCTAGATAATACACTTTAATAGAAAGAGTTACATGATCAACACAGTCCTGATTTACATCGTTGTGATGCTCTGTCCTGTGCTACATTTCAAGAGTCAGTGGGAGGAGAGGAGGGCAGAGGGCCACAGCTATGGTGAACCTAGACAAGGGGCTTCCCTGGGCAAAGTGCTGGTGTTTAAAAACACTCTCTCCTTTCATATTTTCAAGGTGGTTTGGTTGAAAGGCAGCCCCTGAGAAGCCAGTGGTATCAGAAGTTACATATTAACATGACTAAAGCCAGCAAATGAGATGATTTGACTCTGCAAACTCCAATGCAGAAGTGTTCTCAGATTCTAGTGACAGGTAAGATTAAAAAGAAGCAAAGTTGACAGATGTGGCTAAACAAGTATCATTGTATGGAGAGATAAATAAAGAGGAGGATGTGAGAGGAGAACTTACAGATAGGCCTCCAGGCTGTGTTTATGCCATTTATTATCTCGACATTTATTTATCAGGCCCAGAGGAGTGCGTTAAATACCTCCTACACAGATATGCTTCTAAATGCAGGGTGACATATATTCATAATATTCCTTGAACATTTAGGCTTTGTATCTCTTGTCTTCACATCCCTTATTTTGGGAGTGGTCCTAAAAGCCTACCGTCAGGTCAAGAGATGAAGATGCTGTGGAAACGCAGGCACTAAAAGACAATGATAGGAGATGGAACTCTCGTGGATGTTTAGGAATAGAAGACATGGCATCTGGATCAAATGCAATTTCAGAAACAGCATCAAGACACGCCACTCAGAAGACCCGCCTGGCTGAAATTGTTCAGAGTTGGTTGCAGTGTGGTAGTTTAGAGACGAGGTAGTTGGTAAAGCAATTTCCTCGACTCTTATGGGAGAAACATCCAGAGCTGTGGAACAAGGCCCAGACAACACATGAAGGAGAAAAAAAATGCCCAAGTGAATACAAAATTAGTAGATTTACAAGGTACAGGAATAATGTAAAAATGAAATCTATAAATTTATTATTAGCTGATAAAGAAAATAGTATACTTTACATGAGAAATATAAATGTTAAAAACTCTATGATGGCCATGTTAAGAGTCTCCCTGATAAATATTATCTCCTTTTCATTGTTGCAGGTTTCTGGTTTTCCAAGAACTAAGAGAGTCACAGTCTACTGTGCACTGCTATAGCAGAATACTACACACTAGGTGACTTCACAGTCTACTGTGCACTGCTATAGCAGAACACCACACACTAGGTGACGTCTAATGAACAGTGTCTTTTCAGGGGATGAAAAGCCGCAGATCAAAGATACAGCATCTGGAAAAGGGCCTTCTTGCTGTCCTCTGATGACAGGAGACAAGACAGGAAATAATATGGGGCTTTGGGGAGGTGGCCTGAGGTAATCTTCTTATTAGGAAGCCTCTTCCTAAACAGAACTGGCTTCTAGAATGGTGACTTTAGTTGCTCCCAATTTGTCCCATTTGCCAACACACTTACCATAGGGATCTCATTGCCTATTTTCAGTTTCTTAAGAAGACTCCTTTCAACAACAACAAAAACCAATGTTGTTATGTTGGGATGAAAGAAATTAAATGCTGATTTAAATTTTGTGGGTATATTTAATCACTTAAAATGGAATACAAGACCAAGAAAAACTAATGATAACCCAAATGAAGACATGCACAGTTTCTCCCTGCTACTTTGAATTGTTCCTGTGGAATTAGAGACAGAGAGGGATGGGGTCAGCATGCAGCTCATGTTGCGTGATGGGCTAAGAGGAAACGTGTGTTGTCTATACCCTAGATACTGCTCTGTTCTATCAGATACTGTGAAAGATGATAGGGTGACATTTTGGTTTTGTTTTGTTCAAAGTTGGTTGTTTCTTGTGCTTAGGACGAGTGTGATTTTTACCAGCTGAAATTAGTTAATATTTGGAATTCTGGGGACTCTTGAGAGAGCATATGTAGAGGAATGTTAATTCAGAACACGGCTGCTCTGGCAACAGATCACATCCAAAGATCTTCTAGGTCTGTGTGATCTGGCTGTAATACCAACACAACTTTAATCCATGAGACAGAGGCAAACAGATGTGAGTTCAGGCTAGCCTGATATAGACCAAGTATCAGGTAAAGAAAAACTTAGGTCTGGGCACGGTGCTACATACCTTTAATTCAAAATGAAGGTAAAGTTAGTTTGTAGAAGGAAGCACTCATGTATGAAAATGATGTCTAATTGAGTCACAGAAAGGTGACAAATCAAAGAAGATTTGACACAATAGGATATGCCCAACTCTCATGAGAAGAGAGAGAAAAGGGAAGCTACTTAAGAGGCAGTTTTATAGAAAGAGGAGGTAGTTTTTAATCAAGACAGTAATAGAGGGGTTGCAGAGAGAGAACTCAAGTGAAGATGGAATGAGCCAGAAAATTAGAAGAAGCTAGAAAATTAGAGCAGATTGCTCAGTTAATTTGAGACAAAACAGAGCAATTCTTGGACAAGAGAGAAGCCAGATTAAGTAAATCAGCTGGGAGAAGAGTTTGAACCAGAACAGTTGAGTATAACCACCCAGCCCAGAGCTCAGAAAGAACAAGTTAGGATGAGCTTACTAAGCAGTAAGTTTCAGAGGCTAAACATTCTAGACCTAGATTAGATTGTTTGGAGGTTAGAAGCTTCCAGGACTAGGCCTAAGTTAGCCAAAGGAGGTAGTTTATCCCCCACCCCAAATAACAATTAAGCCAGGAGAATAAAAGTTACTTTTACAGGTATAAATGTGACAACCCCAAGAGAGCTTGTGGTGGTGACCGCTGCTGCCCATCCCTGCTGCTGTTCCCTGCTGCTGCTTTTGCTATTGCTAATAGTTCCTGGTATTCTGATGACAAAGATTGGACTTGCTTCTAGGAACTCTATGAATCTAACCAACAGGAAGCAGTCTAAAGAGACCTAAGCCATCTTTTCCCACTTATCTCCTTCTTTGCCTACCTAACATTGGAGTTTGGAAGGGATTGGGGTAGAGAAGTGTTTATAGATATAAGAACTCAAATAAAGTAGCCAAAAGGATATACTAGGTGGCTCAGAGACCTAAGGTAAAACCAAATACTACTGCTCCACTAAAGGGATAGAGCAGTGTAATGACTCCTAAGGACATTCTGCTATACTTTATAGGTCAATGCCTTGCTCGGCCCTCATCATAGAAGCATCATCCTGCAGTGGATGGAAACAAATACAGAAGCCCACAAGCATGCAATATGCAAAGAGTAAAAGATGTTGGAACACTCACCCCTAAAGAGGATGTCTCCATCCAATCCCTCTGCTCAGGGCTCAGAGGGACCTGAAGAAATGGAGTCAGAGAGAGTGTAAGAGCCAGACGGTATGGAGGAGGAGATCAAGTAGAAATAAAGGCCTTCTAGAAACAACAGGACCAACGTATGAAACCAGCTCACAGAAAGTGATACAGCATGAGCAGGCACTGCACCATGTCATCTCCTAGAGGTGGGCGAGGCTGATGCAAGCCCTGATTCCTCACCCAAACGTATTCTCAGTTTATAACCACTTGCAAATGAAAATTTAGTTTCCTTCAAGGGGTTAATTGAGTACATAAACTACTCTTAAGTGTAGGTGTACATCCTATTGGGACTCTAGATGAGAGAAGCATGAGAGAATGGCAAAATTGAAGGCTCCAGAGGGTCCTACAAACTTACAAGAAGAACATTATAATAGGCAGATTTGGGCCCAGGGGTCCCACTCAAACTATGGCACCAGCCAAGGAAAATACAGGCTGTAAACTTCAAACCCCTACCCAGATCTAACCAATGGACAGAACATTCTCCACAGTAGAGTGGAGAGTGGGGTCTGACTTTCACACGTACTCTGGTGCCTCATATTTGACTGTGTCCCCTGGAGGGGGAGACCTGGTGGCACTCAGAGGAAGGATAGCAGGCTACCAAGAAGAGACTTGATACCCTATGAGCATATACAGGGGGAGGAGGTCCCCCTTAGTCACAGTCATAGGGGAAGGGAGTAAGGGGAAAATGGGAGGGAAGGAGGAATGGGAGGATGCAAGGGAGAGGATAACCATTGAGATGTAATATGAATAAATTAATACAATAAAATTTTAAAAAAAGTGTAGGTGTAATGTCCAGCAGGAGATGGCCAGTAACAAACAAACCCAAGGCGTCTTTGGATGTTCCTTGTCTCATGATATCATGACAGAGCCTTTTTTTTTTAATTTTACCATTCTCTAATTTTTATATGAATTTAATGATTTTTCACTCTATAATTCACTCTTTCAGTTTTATATGGATAACTTCAAATGACTTAACAGGTCATAAATATAAATATGCCCTGGTGATTATCACTATGATAAAAGAACTGACTGCCTAATTTATATTAATTTATGTTTCTGACAATATGTGACTTTTAAGGAGGAACTTTAAAATATGCTTTATCATGGATACAGCTGATAAAACTATCAAAAGGCTAATGGTGTTAAAAATAAGTCTGTAAAAGTCAATGAAGCTTAAGGAAAATGTAAGCTATGTAAGGATTATATACAACTGTATGTGCCATAATGAATGATAATACTAAACATTTTTATTTTAGGGTATTATAGTAACTAGAAGTGAATCAGTTTTACCTATTTTATTATAAAATTGATATACCCATATTACTTAATATAGACACATTTTAAATATTTGGGTTTCTTATTTGTACTTTGTAAAGTTTCTTTTTTTGATAGAAGGGTCTATGGTCTTAAAATATCAGTCAGTTACTAACAACCAGAGTTAAGATAAAGAACAGTTCTATACCCACCTTCTAAGCCCCCTCTCATTTTGAAATAATATATCTATTATATCTATCATGGTCCTCTTGAAAACAGTGGTTCATTTGTTGTCTTTCGATCCAGTGTCTCCATGCCAATGTCTTTGATAATGGAACTGGATATCACGAACTCTATTGCTTCTAACTTTATTCATCCACACATACGCTCATTCAAAATTCACAAATGACCTTATACACACACACACACACACACACACACACACACACACACACACACATATATATATATATATATATGGAGAGAGAGAGAGCTAATTTCTTTATATTACTAATAATTATTGAACTTTCATTTATTCATTTACAAACTGAAGACAAATTTCCATGTTTATGAACAAACATGCTATACGCATTGTACTATTTACTTCTCTTGTTTCTGTTACAGAATGTCTAACAACAGCCTGAGGAGAGAAGGGTTTGTTTTGGCTCATAGTTTAAAGATATACAGTCTATCCTGAAGGGAGGGCATAGCTGCAGGAGCAAGAAGTAGTTAATCACACTGCATACTATTGCACACTGAAATAGGAAGCAGAGAGAAATGCTCATTTTCTTTTCATTTTTTTTCTTCTGTTTCATTTGATACTCTACTTCTCAGAATAGCAGTACTCATAGTCAGGGTGGGCCATCCCTCCTTGGTTAGGCCTCTCTGGAAAAGCTCTTACAGACATCCCCAGAGAGATAGATGTATCAGGTGATTTTAAATGAGTCAAGTTGACAGTGAAGCTTAACCATCACTAACAATCACTTGCTCAATTAGTTGTACATGTACATTCTCATTCTCGTCAATAAGTAAGAGGCAATGGCATTGCTGAGTCATTGGGCATATTAAGCTAAGTATAAATACATACAATTCAGGGATTTTCTACATTCCTCCAAATCCCAATTTACAGATTTTTCATTGCCACCCATTAAGTAAAGTGTGAAACCTTGCTTACCAACGCTTCACGGTGGTTTGTTTTATCTTTGTTTTTGATGCTCTAGCCTATGTGTGATGGCATGTAGTTCAGGGATTCATTTGCATTTACTAGTAACTAAAGATATTTTGCAACTTTCAAAAACTTCCTTATCATCTATATAGTTCTTGATGACATGCCTACTGACATTTTTGTCCTATTTCCAGGATTTAGGAGTGCTTTGAATTATCAATCTTATTTAAATTCCTTATTTATTCTGATAAATATACTTTGACAGGAGTAGGATTTGTACTTATTTTCTTCCAATATTTAGCTTATCTCCTTTTCTTTGATAATTAAATTTATGGAGCAAACACTTTCAATTATGTCATGATTTGCTTGTCTGTTTCTATGTTTGTCTGTTTGCTTGCTTTTGGGGACTTTGAATTTAATTGCTTATCCAAAAACTACTTTTGACTAAAACAATAAAACAATTACTTTTATAGTTTTGACTTTATTATATTAGGTCTGTGTTTGATTGTGTCTAAGGTGCAATGTATGTGCTTTTTCATCTTATTACACATGACTTTCCAATGTTTCTGCACAATTTACTATTGAACAAAAAACCCCACTGACTGCTCTCCACTAATTTGCCTTTTCCCCTCTGTGGTGAAAAGCAGTTGACTATATTTATTTGGGTCAATGTCTGAAAGCTATATTCTGCTTCATTAATCAACAAGTCTTATTTTCATCAATAGTACAATGACTTGATTATTGTACTATTATAAGTCTTTAAATCAGAAAGCACCAGTCATTCAATTTTGCTCTTATTTTTCAAATTGTTTGGCTTCTCTATTTGTTTTCTTTTCCCATATAGATTTTAGAATCATTCTGTCAATATTTACAATGAAATCATGGTGTGACTTTGATTAGAATTACATTGACATCATAACAATATCGAGTCTCTAATCTGTGAGAACATTAAATCCCTTTTTAGAGAAATTCTTCGGCTTCTTTCACTCCTTCTGTTTCCTGGGCACAGAGTATGACAGCATTTTGTTACACTTTAAATATTTCATTCACTGTTAGTGGTATCTCAAATGGTAGTTCTTTTGAATGAAATTCTGAGATTTTCAGTAGTGGATTAAAATAAAGTTAACCATTATATGAGCTGACCTTATGCAAAGCCTTGCTTTGTTTATGCTCCAATAACAGAGAACTACATGTGGGGGAATTTATCATGAACCCTGATTTCCTATTTTAAGTCTTCAGAGAGTTGGAAATGCAGCATCTGACAATGTCCTTCATTCATCCTTCATGACAGAGGAGTAAAAACAAGACGAGAGAGCTCAAGGGAAGGTTGAACTCTTCCTTTTAGGAGAGAATGTAATTCCAGACAATAACATTAATCTAGATATTTATGAAAGTGAGCTTCACATCCTAATCAAGTCTTCAAGATCCCACCTAGATTTTCTGTTATAATGGCAAATATTAAGGCATTTGTAAGAGGGCCTTTAAACCATGATTTCTGCCTCTGATCCCCCAAACTCATGAATTCCCAATCCGAAAAATACATTTACTTTATCTTCGCAGTACTAAAAGTTTGATCACATTTCTAACTCAAAAGTCCACATTCCACAAACTTATTTAAATCATCAAATGAAATTCAAGGCATGGTTTATCCTGAGGTAATTCCTTCCATCTGTCAGTCCATGAAATAATTATGTATTTCCAAAAGATAGTTAAGAGGAGAAGGATAGACATCTTCATTTCAAAAGAGAAAAATATGTAGATCAGGAATCGTATAACTGATCTAAATAAGCCTAAAACTCGATATGATGATGAACATACAAATTTTCAGCCTCCTGAACCACCTCTTTTGACTCCATGATTAAATCTTCTGCATATACTGGGGTGTACACTGTGCTCTGAAGATGCCTCTGTCCCATAGCCTCACTGGGTACTGTGCTAGAGAAGTCTTTCTAAGGAAACTTTAACATCATATTTCCTTGACAATTTTCTGCTGGGTTAACTTTACACTACCTCTTTTCTCGTAGTCTTCTAGCATGAAGGACAGCTACTAGTATTTTTATAAGCTTTGTGATTATTCGCTGAGGTCTATGGTGCAGAGATGCCTAAGCAAGTGAATTTTCTGTTATTTTGACACCCTCCAAAGGGTCCACATTGTCTCACTCTCTTTTATACCTGGCTTTTGAAATTTGGTAACAATGTTATCTGAATTTTACTTCTAGTTACTTTATTCTAGACATTCAAACATTCTGCTTGGAGGAGACTTTCATTCCTTAGAATACAGTTAAGTCAGTTGCCATGAATTTCAACTGTCTGAAAGTTTGATCAAACTTGGGTTGTTGTGTTAAACATGAATTTGAAGCTACAGGATCCTACAACCCAATATGAAGCCAGAAACATCAACTTCATAGTATGTTTAAGCACACAGACACACAAAAAAAATGCTTCATTAGAAGCTGAGTGTGGTGGCACGTGCCTTTGATTACAGCACTAAATAAGGCAGAGCCAGGTGGATCTCTATTAGTTCAAGGCCAGCCTGGTCTACAAAGCAAGTCTAGGACAGCCAAGGCTACACAGAGAAACTCTATCTCAAAAATATAAAATAAATAAATGAATAAAACTTAAAACATTAAAAAACAGGTTCTTACAAATTACTATTATAACTTCTTAAGTTTTCTATTATTTTTATGCCTGTGCTTGAATGACCTATCAAAAGTAGTTGTCAAAAAAGAAAAGTAACTATCCAACATTTGACTTTACTCAGTTCCTACAAGATACTCTATAATGTTTCTTCCATATCCAGTCTTCAAAGGTTCTCCAAGAAGTTTTTATCCTAGACTTTCACAGAAAGTTAGATAAAGTGATGTATATTTTGGATTGTTTTGCAGTCAAATGTGATAAACAAAACTTATACCAGAATATTTATTTCTGTATCTATTAATTTTAGAGGACATGCAGGTCTCATCTCAGGCTAATTATTTGTGAAACAGAGAATATGATACTGGGATGTATATGCCTGCCTTTGCCCACAGGTTCAGCCAGTCAATAGTCTTTACTTCATCATCACAAGCAAATAGCCATCCCTCCATTGATCTTAAGGAAGCCATAATGCAAAAAGGCTGAGTACATCTGCTGAAAGGATTTCAGACTCCAGGAAGATTTACTCTGAGACATGGGCAATTCTCCAGGTCTTCATCCTGCAGTCCTCCTGTGAACATCTACAACTTGCCAGCTTCCACATCTGTAGACACTAATTTCTTCATATTTCTCTCACTCTGTTCCTCCATGATCTTCCTATCATCACATTATCCTAGCTCAGGATGAATCAGTTATATTCTTCCTTCACCACCGATAATTCTTGGAAGCAAAAATTTTGCTCTCTGTTCCCCAAGATACAATCCCCCAGCCTCATGCCTAGCCCTGCAACAGAAGCCCAGTTTCAGGCTTCCCTCACTCCTCCCACATCTCTGGATTTCTCAGACCATCCATTCTTAACCACCACCCCCCATTTGTCACTGTGTCCCAGCCCCCAACTACAACAGATACTCTCAGCTAACCTGCCTTCCAGGACCTATTTATCCACCCATTACAGTGTGATTGTCCCATGGATGGTGGATCCTAGGAGAGGAAGTGAAGACAGGAACAGCTGGAGGTGAAAGAGACCACAGGTTGCTGTGACCCTTCTCAGGAGGCAGCTTTAGGGAGACAGATCATTAAAGTGGTGGTGGTGGGGGAACAATGACTAATTAAACATCTAGGGGTGAGGTAAATGTTTTTGGAGTGTTGGCACATCATTGGCTGGGGCCAGGGTAATGGGAATGCCTCATTTGCATGAAGAGGACTTCCAGGTACTGCTGGACATGATATTATTATAAGTGGAGATGGAGTGTAACCTGGTTACCAGGCTATGTGACCTCCTCCTGGGGATGCGGGGGGAGTGGGAGCCCAGGAATACATGTGCTAGGATGGGCAGATGTAGAGAAGGAGGGAGAGAAGAGTATGTTCCTACTCCTGATGATCATAGGACAAGATTTCCATGGTTTGGTCATGCCTGGACCCAACTCTTGCTTGGAGCTAGTCACCCCCTCCCATGCGATAGCTCCCTGGCCCCAATCTAACCTACGGATTGCTCCTTCCAGGGAAAAAAGTTGACTGAAGGCAGAAATACGCCTCTTCTAGTACTCCTGAGATCTAATCCTGCCCCAGTCTCATCCTCAACTCTATAGGTATAAACGTGCTGTGGCCTCTCTTTCCTCTCACAAAGCTTCTCCTCCAACTTTCCTTCCCTCAACTCATGCCAGTACTCCAGAATTTAATGACAATAGGCATTCTCGGTGAATACACAAGCTGAACAGACCAGGAAAACAGGAAACACACAGTTATCAAATTCTCTGGGAATTCGGAGAGGAAACAGACACTGAGGAACAAAAACACCCACCCAACAAAGACAAATCCAAATTTCAGCACCTAGGCCTTTAATTATCCCAAACGCAGATGCCAAGACACCAGCTTAAAAACATAATCAACAACAGCCAGGCACACTTGTCTCCACTAAGAGCCCAGCTATCTACCACAGAAGATCCTGAAAATACCAACATAGCTGAAACACAAGAAAAAGTCCTTAAAATTAACTATGTGACGTTGCAAATGAGCCATTCCCACTACCCTGGCCCCAGCCAAAGATGGGCCAACACTCCAAAAGAATTTATCTCATCCCAAAATGTTTAATTAGTCCTTGTTGCCCCCAATTTAATGATCTGTCTCACTAAAACTGCCTCCTGAGAAGGCTCACAGCAATAGAATGAATCTATTAAAGAATTTCAGGAAAATACAATTGGAAAAAATGAATAAGTCTCTTAAAGAAAGCCAAAACAAAAAAACGAAACAAAATGAAAAACAAACAAACAGAAACCACAAATAGTTGAAGGAAACAAAACAAATAAAACTATTCAAGACATGAAAAGGGAGGTAGAAGCAATGAGACAACAAAAAAAAAAATCTAAAAACTGAGAAAATTCTGAAAATGAAAAATTTAGGAATTCAAACAGGCACTACAGAGGAAAGCTTTACTAACTATATAAAAGAGATGGAAGAGAGCATTTTAGGCACTGAAAATAGAATAGAAGAAATAAATACATTGGTCAAAGAACATGTTAAATCTAAAACAGTACTAACACAAAACATCCAAAAAAATATAGGACACAATAAAAACATCTAACCTAAGAATAATAGGAATAAGAGGAAGGAGAAGAAAAAAATACCCCCCAAATATTAAAAACAGTGACATCATGAAATTTGCAGGCTTTCTGTACCTTTTCAGTCATATCTTTCTTTATTTAGAAAATTTATCTTTTATTATCTTGTTGAAAATATTTCTTGGGCCTTGGAGCTAGAAATACGGTACTTCTTCTCTTATTAGCCTTAGTTTTGGTTGTTGATTTTTTTTATAGCGGCCCAGATTTCATGGATGTTTTCTATTAGAAACTTTTTAGTTTTAACACTTTCTTTGACTGATGTATCTATTTTATCCATCATATCTTCAAGGCCTGGAATTCTCTCTTCATCTCTTGTTGGTGATACTTGTGTCTATAGTTTGTGTTTACACACCTACATGTTCATGTCCAGAGTTCCCTCGGTTTGTGTTTTCTTTATTGCTTCTATTTCTACTTTCAGGCATTGAACAATTTTATTTATTTCCTTCAACTGTTTGTTTGTTATTTTGTTCTATCCTTGATTTTCTTTAAGAGATTTATCCATTTCCTCTAACTGTGTTTTCCTAAATTTCCTTAAGGGATTTATTCATTTCCTTTCTAAGGATCTCAATCAGTTTCATAAAGTTGGTGTTAAGATCTTTTTCTTGTGCTTCTGCTGTGTTGGAATATTCAGGGATTGCTATAGTAGGATAGGCTATCTCTGGTAGTGATATCCTTTCTTGGCTGTTGTTTCTTATGTTCTTATGATGGTCTCCAGACATCTGGGCTTAGGGTTGTTAAATGTTCAAGTACAGAATCTTGAGTTTGTCTTTATTGCATAGGTATTTTGATCCTTGGTTTCTATTCATCTTTTCTCTTTTGGTCTATGGGCCTGGACTTCTCTCAGCCAGTGTGTTTTCTGATAGAACTGGGAGTCTCTGGCTTTCTCAGGTAACGATGAGGGCCTAGGATTGGATCATATGGTGGATAGAAGATGCTGAAATAGTGACATTGTGGAGATTTTGTCAGGCAGGTAAACCTACCTGGACTTCTCCCAGTCTTCGAGGTCTCTAATAGAGCAGGGAGCCTGTGTCCCTATCAGAGGCTGGGGCAGGAGACTGGGGATATGGTGGGGGGATGCAGAGTTGGGGAGAGAGGGGAAGTTTGGAGGGGCTGCGAGGGCTTCTCACAGTTTGAAAATCTCTAGCAGAGCTTGGAATCTCCACCTTAGGCTGGTCTCTGGTATATCATGGACTCTCTGCCCAGTTGGGACTCGGTAATGGTGACTAGGAATATGGAGGAATGAGAACAGGGTGGTCTACATGAATTTGTCCCAGTCTGTGAGATTTCTAGGACTGCAGGGAATCTCTGCCCCAGCAAGTAAGAAGTTTTGAAGAGTATATTATGGATGATAGTGATATGAATCAATGTATAAATGTGCTTGATGTGGAGTCTCACAACATGAGTTCTGATACCCCAAAGTCACCTAAAGTCTAGAAGGAGTAGCACAAATGTTTAGAATACAAGCATGGCCATGGTGAGAAGAGAGACAGACTGGAGGCCTTTTAGAAACTCATTAAGTAGCCAGCCTTACTTATTCAACAAGGACTATTTCAAACAAAGAATAAATGAGAGCATTGACACCTGAAGATAAAACGTGGCATGCATATGTACACACAGCACATTCACACTCTACACAAATACACATGTGAATGTATTATGCAATTGAATTCAGGAACATTTAAACCAGCTTAATTAAATTGATTTTTAAGACAAAGACACTTGTTTACTCAGTGTTCTTTAATTTTTGCTGCTATTATGTAATAGTATTTTATATAATAGATAGGAGCTAATCATAATATATCAGAAAACAAAATAAGGATATAGATAGATAGATAGATAGATAGATATCGTAAGAAGTAGGTAAGAACCCACTATTACTTCTTACATAGAATCCCTAGTAACTGAAATATTGCTGGAACTAATTAGATTTAGAAGGCAAGTTACCTAATGAACAATATTTTTTTTAAAAATCACGTATTCTAATACCCCAAATTTCAAAAAAAATTCTAAAGTAGTGAAGTAAAATATAAGAAAAAATACCACACAATATATGAAAGCCTTCATGAGTATAAATAATATTTTTAAGAAGTTCCACACTTAAAAGATTTAATCACAAACAGAAACCTGCAGTTCACATAGGCATCTAAATATCTCAAAATTAATGTTTTCATTCAGTTAATGCATATTACTAACAAATAGTTGAGAAGTAGAAATGATACCATCAACACTGAGGTAAGAGAAATCTCTGATATGAACATAAAGACTCAAAAACAATCTAGTATTCAATTCTTCATACTAAACAAGGGGTAAAATAAAATGCGGTAAATGAACTAAATTTAAGCCATATACCTATGTCTCCCACCTACTCCAAATTATGTAACTGTGAACTGTAATGCATAAAGCATAATCTAAACCTACTGAATGTGTGTGTAAAGCTTGCACCATTAATAGCAGCAATCCACTTTACCACCAAGAAAAGAACCAAAATGTTAAGAATGAGACAGACATGAGATTAAAATAGGTACATTTATTATTCCAAAAAGGAAAGTTTATTCTGGGATCTGTATATGACTTTGGCATGCTTATTATTGAAAATGAAGGCTGTTAATTCAGTGTACTTCAATTTACATGTGAACATGACAATTTTGTCTCCAAATTCAGTTAGTTATTAAAGCATATATCATCACTTTTAGTGACATTATCTATAGGCAAATCTCAAGAAACCTAATCTTAAACTCATTATGGCTCAAATTCTTAGAAAAATCCTTCATCCATTCAATTACAGTCAAGAGATTGAGATTAATGCAGGTATTTGGGAAATGTATCTTTCACAAATGTATTTGGATTGTATCCTCTTAGATCCTCCCCCACTTTCATCTTTTCCTGCATTCACAATGGGGCTAAATGTCAATAACATTTTCCCACAATGCACTTTACCAGCTGTAGTGCATCATGGTCTGGAATGCAGGTAGAGAAAGGATGCAAAATCTTTCACTGTAGATCCAAGGAGAAGAGTCTTTGGCCACAGAATTTAAAAACACAATTTCACCTTTAGCTGAAGGAGTCTCTGACTCTGAAAACTAAAATTTCTACACTTTTTGTTAGAAAAATCTGATGCCAAATCTCACACAAATCAAGGATTTATGCCTTTTACTTCTTGAACTTTTTACTAATACCACTTACAACTTTATGTGCCCATCCTTACCCATATATTCTATAGTATTTCACTTATGTTTGCTTTTACTTTCTCTCACTTTTGAAATAGTATTAAGTACCTGAAGTCTTTTCTAAACCAAAGATGTTAAAAATAGTGACGGAGAGAGGTCAAAGATATCCACTGGCAACTAGCTCCTCAAGAAATCCAATTGCATATTTCCCGAATCTACTCTGTGTTTAAAAATACTTAAAGTTTGCTTTCCCATGGTAGGAAGAGTCAGAAAATGGCAGCCAGTAAACCCCATCATGGGTCACTTACTGGCAGAACCTACTCATAGCTGTATTTGCATTTCAAATAAAAATTGAGTGGACTAAACCTTTTTCAGTTATTTCATGTATCACTTAATTAGTGATGTGATTACTGTAACTATATGAAGCTGTATGTAACTTCCATTTGTATGGAAAGACTTGATGCTGGATAACAAAGTACAGCAACAAAAAGCAGAACTGGATAGTGTTGTCTTAAGGGGACTCAGGAAACACTTATCTCATTGCAGTCCTCCCAGCCTTCTTGTTAGCCATGCACTAGAAAAAAGTCCAAGCTATCCTAAGATTTTACACACACACACACACACACACACACACACACACACACACACACTAAAGGAAACAGAGAACAAGAAATGCCCATACAGCTAACGGGCATGCCATTGGCTGTTATCCTGATAAATAGCATAGCAAAACAAACACAAAATGAGGTAAACTCCACCCAAACAAGGCACTGATGTCATCACTATGCATCACTCATGATGATTAGAGAGGTTATCATCAGCAGTTAGAACTGACTTGATCCAAAATAGTAATAAATAACAGGCAGACTGCTCCACTAGGAGGCAATTGCTCTCCCAGGGGCTCATACCTGTGATCCAGGATCCAAATGTATCACCAGCTTTCAGACGCACTGACAGATGCATGTTCACATTCATCAGAGTCCCTGGAGTGCAGAGAAAAATCAAGGTATAATCTCAACTTTTCGAACCATAGGCCAAGGTTGTCCAATGCAATGAAATAACTCCAAAGAATCAAGAAAGTTGACATTCTTCTTCACGTTTGTATTTAGTCCTACTTTTATTTTTCTCATATTCCCTATGATATTGTATTTACTGTATTACAGTTGATTACTATATTTTTCTGCATCTACATGATTGTTTTTAAATTTGATTTTCTTTGTTTTTGTCACTTTTAACTTAAATGTATAAATAGAACCAGACGTCTTAATTGAATTGAGACATAACTGCTCAATTATTTTATGTTTCGAACACCCCCTTCATGATCTAAACATGAGCCAGTAATGTTTTCTTATCAAAACAATCTGATAAGTTTTATGCTTTTGTCATCTTCATTATTATTGCTATAGATTTATGATGTGAATATCAAACTAAGCTATTCACACATGCTAGGCACTCTATCAGTGTGCCTATTCTGAGTCTTCTTTGGTCTTCTTTTTCAAGGCTTATTTATTTTTATTTTTATTTAAGAATTCAAATGTAAGATTATTCTTTTTGTTTTATTTTGTTTTTTTCATGAATGGAAAGTATTTATTTTATTTTTTCATATACATTTATTTTATTACACATGTATAAAACAAACTACATACAACAGGGAGAACCATGTGACAATCATGGGTTATATAAATGTTACATTCATAGTGGTTTGGCTTTTTGTATTTGTCAAATTTGAAGTAAATGTCTTTCCTGTCTTGTTGGGTCTAATTTTCTAAGTGAAATTCAAAATTTATCCTCTCTCAACTCTAGTAACTTAACTCATTTATCACGATCTAAAAACATCTTATCCCCTAACCAACTACCCTTGATATTTCATTTATGAGTGTGTGTGTGTGTGTGTGTGTGTGTGTGTGTGTGTGTGTGTGTGTGTGTGTGTGTGTGTGTGTGCCTTTTCTCAGGGTCCAAAAGAGGGAATCAGATATCCTGAAGTTATAGTTATAACTGGAAACTGAAAATTAGAAATGAAACATGGGTCCTCTGGAAAAGCAGCAAGTGTTCCTAATATCTGAGGTATCTCTCTCATCCCAAGAAATTGTTTGTAGATGGTAAAGATTAAGCAGAATCAAGATGCTCATGAGATTGGAATCTATAGATTGATGGGAGCTTCAGATGTAAAGAACTATTATATCTGCTTCTTGACATAGATTTAATGTCACTGACTGTTTCATTCAAACGAGATATGTGTCAATATCTTGAGCTGCTCATCGCTTGTTCTCTATGTGTACAAATCCTTCATAAAGTGTTTTCTGTGTATTTTGTTGTTGTTGTTTTAATACAGGACTAAAATTTTCTTTCTTAAGTTGAAACTAAAGTGGCATTACAATGACATCTTGGGGACATATCATCCATACTAATGTCATCTATAAAATGTTATAGTCACAATGTCAGGGGAAAGGGCCAACACTTGATTGCTCATGGGAGAGGAAAGTAGACCAAGGAACCAGAGTGTGGCCACAGCAATTGTTACTTGAAGGCCATAGGTAAATTACATTGTACATGTACTGTGTGCCAGCAGAATAAATGTATTACTGATACTCATCAGAAAAACATTATTAAGGAATAACGAAACTGAACCATGGCAATGTGTCTATAAATTTGGTGCTTTATCAAATAAATTGAATCTCTTGCAAATAAATTATGCAAACTGTTAAATCAGGAGGGAATGTTTTATCAAAATATCCTCTTCATGTGAATTGTGTAGTGTATTAGTTTGAGTATTGTCAGACCAATCATTTCACATTATAGAGTAGACTAATTAAACAACTAAGCATTACTTAACATCAACTTAGTTAAATAAATCAGAAAGTGGAAAGTGTTATGCTACCTGAAATGTGCCCAATAAATTAAGCTTAAAGAAAGTGCAACAGAAGTTATAATAAAGTGAAGTGGCTCTCAATATACATTGAATAACAAGTAATCCTTGTCAAGAAGTACATCTTTTGATTTACTCGCCCCTGTAATTGTGTTCATTGTGTTGTGAGGTATGGGGAGCATAGATGAGGCTTAGAACTTCATTCCTCAAGGCTATCCAGAGCCAGCTATATGGACTGACTGGAATTTACTATGTTAATATCATCTGCTCAACAAATTCAAATACAGACTATACATAATATATAAACCACTACAGATAGACTATGTAAGGTTTCCAAAGGAGAAGTAAATTCTGAAGTATCATATTTTAATATTCAATTGCTCTTCCTCGTATAAAACTTTGGAGTATTTTCCTATAACATCAAAGTCCTAATGTGTTTCTTCTTTCTTTTTTCCAGCTTCCTGGGAAGAACAAATTAGAAAACCATAATATATTGACTTTTTATTAAAATACATGCAGATCTCTCCAATATGGGTACCAGTTTGATAGCCTTACACCCTACGCGTCTATTGAAATGTCTTCTCATTGACATAACAGCTCCTAACAATACATTTTCCCCTATGAGTCATTTTATATAGAAAGCTGATTGGATCAAAGAGGAACCTTCCTGGGTGAATGAATTTACCATCACATTAATTTCACAGTAAATAGCAAATTCCTGCAGGAGTTAAACTTTTATCTTTGGCCCACACCAACATTGTTATTAAAATGATAATATGCTTTCTTCTTTATTCCATCTTTGAGATAGGTACTTTAAAGTAGTTCAAAAGCCACAGTTCTAATTAAAATCCATGCTTCATCTAGGTACTCCTCTTTCTAAGTCTGCTAAAATTATAATTATGTGAAGATTGAGGTTACAGTTTTGTTCACTCCACAGTTGAAGTCCCAGAACTTGAAGTGTTGAATGCATAGATGTCCACTCACTATAACAGAAGAATTGTTCTCAAGAACATGTGAAAGTAGTCTGGGCAGATCACAGCTCACCATAAATGAGCCAGGAGTAACCAGTCTGTTACCTCATCAACCTTACTCTAGGGCAAAAAGAATGATAAAGAGATAGAAGGAAAAACTTTGCTAACCTAATGAGATATTTGAAGGAGAGTTCAGAAGAAGAGCTCTAAATTTAATTATATTAAATACTTTTTTCAATATATTTGAGTTGTAATGCAGTACAAGGTAGGCTGAGTTCAGCCAAATGTCAGATCCAGTTAACAAGGATGAACTTGTGTAATTTGCTTGACCAGTGTGAAGCAGAAAATTGTTGGTCCTCAGGAAAATGATTAAATTTAGCTCTAAAACTCTTTGGTGATGTCAAAACTTTCAAAGCCTATGCTTAGCATTCAAACTCTTATTCATTATTTTTCAAGCCAAAAACTAATACATGAAAGTATCCTGGAAAAATTCCATTTCTGTGAGGTGTAGTAAACAGAAAATAATTTATTAAATGAATATATTTCCTATTAAAATGGTTCTAATATTATTCAGGGAAATATTTGGTGGTTAACTTGTTTTGTCAATATAACATATATTTCAATTACAATCAAATAAATGACTAAATGTCAGATTCCCTCTATAGACGTACATATAATGAGGAAGGAGTATATATGCATAACATGCTCATATATAATATTCTTTTGGTAAAGAATGAGATAAAATTCATGGTGTCAAGGAATGCTCAGACTGTAAGGTAACAAGGCATTTCTCAGGTTTGCTACTTGTAATCTCCTGCTCTATAATCTTCTGTTCTAATTAAAATCCTCTACAATAATGTCAAGTGTTGTATTTATGGTGGTCTATTGAAGGTAAAATATGTTGTTGTTGACTGTAGTGACACATTAGGTCAAATGGTGCCAAGACAAGCAATCAATAGAGTTAAGGAAACAGACACAATAGTCATAAGCTGCAAAACTCCAAATTTTTAGGGCTGAAAGATCATTGTCATTATTTCCTTTGAATCTGTGCCCTTGAATCAAGCAACACATTCTTTAAAGAGTATTTTCCAACACATAATACATAAAATGACAAATAATATTTTAAAAATGTTTTCATAACTCTTATGAAGAGTTTTTAACTATTTGGTAGAAGAATTTTAGAAAGTATTGAATGTGGTTACACAATTTGAAAGTTTTAGTGTTGGACAAATTCACTAAGACCCTGGAGAAAGTTCTAGGAACAAAAGCAAGTTGCAGATGGCAATGAAACATCAAGACAGTAAAACTCAAGATGTTATTGCCCTGACCCCCTACTGAATTCCTTTGTCTTAAAAACCCAGGTACTGCACTTGGAGGGGTATGTTTTTAACTACATAGTTCTATTCAGAGGTAGCCACACAAGGGCTGTGAGTTTATTACGAACTTTCCTTATACTTTCCTCTGGGTATACTTCCCAACAGAGCAGCATGGCCAAAGAAAGAAATTATCCACCAATGGTCATTATAACCCAAGATGTGAGCTCAGCAACTGGAAAGCCAGAAATGCCAGAAGCCAGGGGAGCAATAGAACTCATAGTCATCTGTGCCCTATCTGTTGATGCAAGTACTTGAAACTACTCCAAATTGCATAAAGGTAACTTTCCATCATAGTTACAGAAAAATAGTGTTGGAGAGTAAAGAGGTCCCATTCTGTCACAATAGAATAAAAGAAAAAGTATATGATACAGACAGAAAAATGTATCATGTTTCTCAATTATTTTTCAAGTTTAAGATGAAAATGGATTTCTTTTTTTAATTTATTTATTTTTATTAATTTATTCTTGATACATCTCAATGGTTATCCCATCCCTTGTATCCTCCCATTCTTCCCTCCCTCCCATTTTCCCCTTATTCTCTTCCCCTAGGACAATACAGACAGTAAACTTTAAACCCCTACCCAGATCTAACCAATGGTCAGAACACTTTCCACAGTTGAGTGGAGAGTGGGGTACGACTTTCACACGTACTCTGGTGCCTCACATTTGACCATGTCCCCTGGAGGGGGAGACCTGGTGGCACTCAGAGGAAGGATAGCAGGTTACCAAAAAGAGACTTGATACCCTATGAGCATATACAAGGAGAGGTAATCCACCTCAAGATGGATTTCAATGGTGCCTAAAGAGATAAGGTGGATCCCAGACCAACTGATAGGGTGAATAAGATTTTTTTTACAAGCAAATAAGCATAAGAAAAATAATAGAATTAAATCTTTTCCACTATATTTTAAAGCAGAGTATTCATAATGTCATCTCTAGACAGGTCAGTGAAAGAAACAGGGAGAAGAAGAAAATAATTTTACATCTTGACAGAAAGAGGGACGGCTCTAGGGGACAAAGTGGAACATAGTTTGTGTTCCTAACAATTCCATTCTCCTGAAGTCATGATGCCTGTCTGTGGGCATTGGTTAATATGGATAAGTTTCTACTGTAGTGAATGGAGCAAAAAAGTTAGGGTGCTTGGGGAAGAGTCCCTTTCTGGGTCCTACATAATGGCTATTTACTTGTTCTTGACTGTGTGAAGAAATTAGAGGCAGGTGGTCATTTTTCACCAGAATCCTCGGAATTGGTGCAGTAACACTCAAATTTTTAATATCTCAGGGAAAGGGACAAAGGAGGCTGGATTCCTTAAAACTATTGAGTGTACTCAGGACAATATTTCTTTTAATTATGGTAACATCCATATTTTATGTATAATAAGGCAAAGGGAAGCTTAGAAACTCATAGGTATATAAGCAAGACTAACTCACCCATGTACCAAAAGGCTATGAAAGGTTTTGGAAGAGTGTTTTAAATTGAAATTTTTAAAATGATTCGGATTTCTTTGCTTGTGAAAATTGTAACTTTTACTTGCCCATGCATGCAGGAATCATTTTCTGGTAAATATTAAACCAATGTAGAATGTCCTAAGAAATGTAAGTAAATATAATGAAATACGAAGTCAACACCTGTGTTTAGAACATAGGAAAAAGAGAACTAGACAGGATGTTTAGCAGAACAGAGTCAGAAAGGATTCATTCTTATTGCACTGACGTCAAGAACCATGATTCTGAATACACCAAGACACTGAGTGCTGCTGAAGATGTTTCACGTCTGAGTGTGTGAGATGAGTAATTGTACAAATTTGACTGGAAGATAGTGAAATATCTATCCAAAAAAGTAGTAAGCTGACCTGTATACTTACTATAATGTTCAGATGAATGGTGAGACATGTGGAGAAGGAAACCTGAAAATGTCAAGTGATGGCAAAGATTTGATTAAAAATGAAAGAAGTAAAAAAGAATTCAGACATACTGAACATTATTTCTCCACTAATAAGGTTTTATATAAATAGCCATGCTGTATAAAAATTGAATACGAACAGACTTGGTTAGTACAGGACTTGACTCACTTTCTTTGTTTTTATTTAATTAATTTATTCAGATTATATCTCAATTGTTATCCCATGCCTTGTTTCTTCACCTGACAAAAGCAACTGACAAGAGAAAGAGCTCATTCTAGCTCCAAGGTTAATGGCAGCGTCTTCCACCATGGGAAAGCTGCAGGAACAGCCTCTTGGAAGAGCTGGCTGTGAAGCGTCCATAGTCAAACAGACAGCAAGGTTTTCCCTATCTCAAGCAGTCTAGCATCGTTTCACAGAAAATGTCCCTTCTAACAATTAAGATGGATTGCCTCACATCTATTTACTTAGCCAATAAAATCATTCGCAGACAGTCTCAGAGGCTAATCATCATCAGGTACCAAGACAGCCCCTCACAGGTGTCAGGTAGATAGTGAGTACTGCCTTAATCACTATTCTGTTGCTGCAAACAAAACAAAACAAAACAAAACAACAACAACAACAACAAAATAAACCACCGTGAGTAAGGCCAAGCCTATGAATACAAGAATTTTGCTGTGTGTGTGTGTGTGTGTGTGTGTGTGTGTGTGTGTGTGTGTGTGTTTGCTTATGGTTTCAGAGTTTTTGTCTATTATCATTGTGAGGAGCATGGAGACAAAAAAACAGTGCTGGAGCAGGTGCTGAGAGCTACATCCTAATCTTCAGGTTGAGAGAAACTAGACCTAGCATGGGCTTTGAAACTTCAACTTCCTCCATCAAGGCTGTGCCCTCTAATCATTCTCCTCCTTTTGGGATACTGTCACTCCTTGAGGACATGAGCCTACGGGGACCATGCTAAACACTACAGGTACTATCCAGTATAATACATTTCTCTTGTAGTCTCTCTCTCTCTCTCTCTCTCTCTCTCTCTCTCTCTCTCTCTCTCTCTCTCTCTCTCTATGTCTCTCTCTCTGTCTCTCTATCTCTCTGTCTCTCTCTGTCTCTCTATCTGTCTATCTCTCGGTCTCTGTCTCTGTCTCTCTCTCTGTCTCTCTGTCTCTCTGTCTCTCTGTCTCTCTGTCTCTCTGTCTCTCTCTCTCTCTCTCTCTCTCTCTCTCTCTGTCTCTCTCTCTGTCTCTCTCTGTCACTCTGTCTCTCTCTCTCTGTCTCTCTATCTCTCTGTCTCTCTATCTGTCTATCTCTCGGTCTCTCTATCTCTCGGTCTATCTCTCTGTGTCTCTCTCTGTCTCTCTCTCTCTCTCTCTGTCTCTCTCTCTCTCTCTCTGTCTCTCTCTCTCTCTCTCTCTCTCTTACACACACACACACACACACACACACACACACACACACACACACACATGCATTTAAAGAAAACAGGAAATTATATTGATAAAACAAAAATAGATGATTTTATGATTTCTAAAGTTTTGAAAAACGTGACATGGATATTCAACGTGTGTTGCATAAGCTAAAGAATTTGCAGGGCTGTTTTAAAAAGGGTAAAGCAGGAAATAATGGAGAGGAGTGAGCCCCACTCTCCAAAGCCATGGTACCCTCCTGCCGATTGCTTTGCTTACCCTACCTAACCACATCCACATGACTGTTATGAGCTTATTATAAGTATTCACTTCTTATCACTAGTTGTTAATCTCTTACCATGCCTAATTTATAAGAACTGTGTCAGGGGTATGCATGTGTACAAAAGGCACAGTGTACGTAAAGTTCAGTTATATGTCAGGCTTTGAGAACCTACTGGAGTCAGGGACTGGGTCCCCTCCTGATTCATGAACACTGTAAATTGCTCTCATCAGGGTTTGGCCTGAGCAACTCAAGAAGGTCAGGCCTGGATTCTGGTTATTCTCATTAAAAACTTGTAAAATGCCAATCCCCAATTAAAAATGCAGTTAAAAAACTGTACAGCAAAACACTCCAAACTCAAGAAAACATCTTACTTATAGAGAGCTTTCAGATTAAAATGAAATTGTGTTGGTTTTATAGCTAACAAGGAAAGCACTGTCAACAGATCTCTGTTTAAAAGTAACACTGCTCCTCTGACAAACGAAGCTAGATCTAAGGGCAGTGTGCAGAGCCAAATGGGCTGTAATGACAAGGGCTTTTTTCTTTCAACTTCAAGCGGGTTTTGGGAGCAACCATTATAACCTAGTAAAGTGATCTGTGGAAATGTGTTCATAGAAACCTTTCAATACAGAACAGTAGCATGATGGAATAGAAAGGTTTATGATTCCTGTAAAAAGAAAAGAGTCTTTAATATTTTACTATTTAAAACATATAATGGCATTGTATCAGATTTATTTATTTTTTTTCTTTTTGTTATTGTTTTTTTAATATGTTGGTTGATTACTCTGTCACTGAGATATACCTCCAGGCCATACTTTAATAACTTTAAACATCTAAATAACCCGGCTGTATTTAGTCCAGAAGATATGGAAAATTAAAATTCATTAAATATTTTACTCTTTTAAGTTTATCTGTCTTGACTTTTTTATGTCAGAACTTAATAGTTGAGGTCATAAGAAAGAGATTTTTAAGAGATATTTAAATCTGTTGTCAGGGACTATGCAATGACCTTAAGAAAACAGACTCAGATTGATTACAAATTTAACAAAAGATGATTTTGTGGCTGTGACATTTGATAAAGTTGAACTTTCCTGACAGAACACATAATGAATAAAATTATTTTTTACATATTTTACAAATGTACATTTACTTATCCCATATTGAAGAAAAGTGAATAAAAAATAACAGTGTAAAGTTGTGGCTTAACCAAATGCATTATATCATAATCAGTTGAAACGAAATTTGCCTAAAACATATTGGTTGTGCTTCAAAATAAGTAAAGAAGATTAAGGGAAAGAGGGAAGGAAAGAAAGGAAGGATGCGATTGGAGAAAGAACAGAAGAAGGAAAGAAAGGAAGGATGCGATTGGAGAAAGAACAGAAGAAGGAAAGAAAGGAAGGATGCGATTGGAGAAAGAACAGAAGAAGGGGAAACACTGTTTGGAAAACATACTCAAGAGGACTGGCATGCAGGTCCTGATATTTCAAAATATCTCACTAGCAGATGACACAGAAATTTGACCTATAATATGTGCTTTGCTCTTTGTTTATTTCAACATAGGAGCATACTTTATTGAATCATAACTTTTACGAAACATTTTTGCCAATATTTTTATGGAGCATATACACTAGAAATGCATATGAAGAACTTGCTAAGACGTAAAGCATCTGTAAAGAGTAGTAATCTCAACATTCAGGACCCTGAGGAAGGAAGGCCAGGATTTTGGGCCATCCTAGGCTCCATAGTGAAACTGAGTCCAGCAAATCTAGGCTGAACAGCAAGATATTGCCTCCTCCAAAACATTGTTTTAAGAACATTGTCTTCAAAAGCAAAGCAAAACAAAACAACAACAAAAAACACACACACAAAGAACTAAATGTATAGTATATATAATACTGGCATAAAACATATATAAGGCACTTATTATGTATATTATGTACTGTTTTTTAGTTCTGGAGAGTGAACTCAAAGCTTTATGCCCGACAACTAAAATGGACTCCCATCCCCCAAAATTTTATTTGTTGTCATACCCACATACAAACAAAACCCTAAATGTTTTTCTCTAAACATACTATTGTCGATCTTGCTGGCCTCTTTTGTTATCTGGCAAAGTCGGAGATCAGAAAGCAGGTTTTTTTTTTTTTTGATACATATAAGCTACACTGAAATAGTCTTCCATTTTGGCTTAACAATTAACTATACTCATAAAACAAACGCACCGCGGTACTGAGTCAAGGGCGAGGAACTGTGGATTTAACACACAATATGTTGCTAAGAGAGCAACAGCCTTTATTCAGCACCCAAAGAGCCTTTTTATGGGCAGCAAAGCAGGAATGCCACTCGCAGATGAAATTCCTCAAGAGGTGATTGCGCACAGGAGAAAAAGTCCTAAGGAAGGCAGGGGTGCGTTCTCAGAGTGGTAACCATGACTAGCTAACCAACATAGGCCCAGACACTGAAGCTGCTAAAAACAGGACATGCAACAGCAAGACAGGCAGGCAGCCCAGTCGGGCCTGGTTCCCACCGCGCACAGTTTACAAAGTGTCTAATAATATTCTCTACTGTTCAAAAGTTAACAAAAGATAGAGCAAATCTGTATTTAAGACGAACTAGATAAGGCCATGAAATAAAATGGAAAGATAGACCCTTAAAGCAGGGTAACATGAAAGAAATTGACATAATTTCCTACAAAGAAAACAAGCAGAATAGTTACCAACAACAAAGGCAGAAAGTGGTAATTTAACTGAAGATAATTTTAATTAATATTTCTTAATTCTATAGAATTAAAACATCATTACACCATTTCTTCCTTCGCTTTCTTCCCTCCAATCTTTCGTATACACAGCCCCTTTCCTTTCCCTCAAACTCTTCTCATCTTTTTCTTTAAATTGTCTCACACACACACACACACACACACACACACACGCACACGCACACGCACACGCACACGCACACACACACACACACACACACACCAAAAGATATAAATACAACCTACTGTGTCTGTTTGCTGTTACTGGTACATATATGTTTTCAGGCCTGAACAGTTGCTTATAGATAAGCAATTGTGGAGCATATACATGTAGAAGACTATTTGCTTTCAGCATTCCATTTTTCTTTGTGGTTCCTCATCTGGCTTTAAGGCCATGGTAAGTTTTCCTCCTCTGTTTGCGCATCTACTGGTGTCATCTTCCTTTAACTCTTACAGCCCACTCAACAAGAAGAAAATCATTTCTGGAACTGGAAATCTAACCAACTACCCAGAACCATGGTTTCAGAAAATAGGTCTCTATGACTATTTAACCGTGTTCATCACAGGAAACAAACACTTAGACACTTATCTGCTCATCCTCTAAGACTTAGAGGTAATACAGGTAGAGGGAGAAATAGAGAGCAAGGGAGAGAGAGAGAGACAAAAAGATGGAAAGGGAGAGAAAGGGAGAGAGAGACAGACAGACACACACACACACACACACACACACACACACACACACACACACACACCAACACAGACACACCGACACAGACACAGACACAGAGAGGCAGTCTAGGACATCCTCCCAAGCCATGTCAAGAGTTGTCTTCCAAAGAGACCTGTCTTCCAGCTGACTGCCAAGCTGACCATTAACACTGTTACAATGCTCAACCGTAAAACTGGAGCTTCAGTGTCAATGGCCTAATGTTTCCATGCAGTGTTGTCACAGGTGTAGGTGAGTATTATAATGCAGAGAGTGGACCTTCTTGCTTTTCTGTGTTCTATAATACTTTTTATGAGACTGGAAGTATCTACCATTTCAAATTTTGTTTAAAATTTCCTGTAAAATGCCATGTACCCTATGACCTTCCGAAAAGCATATCTTTTACAGACCCTTTTATTGTTTTTTTTTTATAAGATTATTGTTTTAGTCAGATTTCTTCCTTTTTCTGGGGTCAGTGCTGGCATTTAGAGTTCTCTTCAAAATTGTCTAGGTTGAAACTTTTTCAGTATGAAGTTGTGTATACTGTTCTCTGAAAATGGTATTTTAATCTCCTCTTCACCTGCAGTCATGACCTCCTTTTTTCATTTTGACAGCTTTTTTTTCTCCTTTGTGCCTTCTCTCTTTATTTAGCTCTTGAACATATTTGCCAAAGGCTTGTGTGTCTTATTGATCTTTTCAAAGAACTGCTTTTTTCTTTTATTGGTCAATTTTGCAGCTTTTATTTGATTGTTTCCTGTTTCATTAAAGTTCTGCGTTTAGGCATGTATTTTTTTTTCCTGCTGTTTAGATGTTTGTATCACCATCACTTTGTCAGATTATGGAAATTGTTTTTTTCTTTTGATTTAATTCACCTTGCTTTCTAATAATTATCAGAAGAGTTGAGTTTTCTCTGCCACTTTGATCAAATGTCACTTTTTTCAGGTATTTTTTCAGGTATTATCCTGGTTGGAGTTAAAAAAGTAAGGGTTTCATACCCAAACTGTTTGAATTCAATTCCCAAGGGTGTTAAAGGCTAGATATTATAAATGTATCAAATTATTCAAGCACCTTCTATTTATAATGAAATCAAAATAAAGCTGGTTACATGGGATTTATGAAGATTTAAATGTCAGCATAAGATAACATTTTAAAATTAATTACAAACCACAAATACAAGAAATAGAGAATATTAGTTCAGATCAAGGGCTCTGATCTATAGTAATAAAAGCACATTATTTGGGTTATTCCTTTTAAGCTTCATGGATGGTTGTTTTGTGAGTTCTTTTATCAACAGTTAAAGTCATTGCTTTATGATCCTTAACCATGAGCATTAGCAATTTTTGAACATGTTTCAGAGTCTCCTCGTTAAACATACCAAACTTTGGCTTATATATCATGCATTTAAGAATTCTGCACTTTGTTTTTCTTTGTTTAATGGCTCTTTTGAGGCCAAAAAAATCCATAGTTAGTACATAGCATCCCTAACGGTGTTTTATATGGGGGAGGGGGTATACGGTAGATGGAGCCTACCCAGTGAAGGCTTTCATTTTTCACTTGGCTCTCTTTCGCTTTCAGCACCATTAATAGTGGCAATTTTCTCTATGTATTGCTGGATGAGCTTTATCTCTTTAATTGTATTTGTTTTCTGACTTTTAGTACATCATTACATTTTCTGATCCAGTGACAACAACCTGCTTTTATTGAATTTATTTAGTCATGGCTTAAGTATCTTGTACTTTATATATATATATATATATATGATGTAAGAAGGCAAGAATGAAGCTTATGCTCAAGTCCTTATTCATTTTTATTTTAAATTGTGCATATATGTGCCAAATCCCTTAGAGGTAGAGCAGCATGGTCATGAGCAACCTGTCATGGAAGCTTGTGTCTGACCTTGAGCCCTTCTGCAAAAGCAGCGAGTATTTTCAGTGCCTGAGTTGTGCCTACATTCATAGGTCGAATTTGAAATCCAAGTGCAATGACTTAATAGAGGGTCACCTAAGAAATAAACCTGTGAGCATGTGTATGAGGGAGATTCTAGACTGGGCTACCTGAGACAGGAAGATCCACTGTAGTGTGGGCTGCACTGTGTAGACTGGGCTACCTGAGACAGGAAGATCCACCGTAGTGTGGGCTGCACTGTGTAGACTGGGCTGTCTGAGACAGGAAGATCCACTGTAGTGTGGGCTGCATTATCCACCGTGTCCAAAGGATGGGAATTCTGACTTGGTTGAGGAGGGAGTGTGTTGAGTTTTTGCATTCATCTCTACACCTGCAGGCTTGCCGTCACCAGCTGCCTCACAATGATGCCATGCATTCCCCGCCATGGTGCCTTGTTCCTTCAAACTGTGAGCCAAAAGCTATCTTTTGTTCCTTGGCTTGCCTGTGTCATACATGCTGTCACGGCAACAAGAAGAGTAGCTAATAAAGCAAGCTGTAATACAATATATTTTAAGTGCTATAAACTGTACTTAGCAAATTTAAAAGTGCTGTAATATGTGCAAGGGAAAGGAGGGACATAAAAGTGCATATGAGGAAATGTTTGTATTGATAAGTTCTGTGTCTGAAATAAATTTAGTGCACTGATAAATATACTTTATCCACATTGTTTTATATTTAAAATGATAATGTAAGTTACTAAGCCAATGCTAAATAATTAGACATTTTTTCATAACTGTTTCCCAAAAAAATGATTATACTTCTCTTAGGTAAAATAGAAGTTTCACAACAGGAAATATTGAATCATAGTGAAAAAGGCAAACCTCTTTAATAATATATATTTACTTTTATGCATGGAAGATATTTTTATTGCAATATATACCAACTTGCATAAATTTTTAAGGTGGAACAAAATGGTTCTATCATATTATTGGAGTATTTTATATTATTAATGACTTAGTTACTTGAGGAGAATAAATCTTCAGGAAGAAGGGTGAATTTTGTCCTACAGTTGAAGATGATAGTCCTGCTATAAGCAGGATGCCATGGCTGCTCGATCAGGCCATACCTAGTCACTTTGCATCTGCTGTTAGGAAGCAGAGAATTCAGAATGGCTGTGTTCAGCTCCCATGCTCTTTTACATGTAACCTAGCTCAGGGAGTGGTACCACCCCCAGTGCATGGGTCATTCCACCTCAATCGACACAACCAGGAGAACCCTCCCTGGCTTCTCTGAAGGCCCATTTCTCTGGTGATTTTAGATCTCAACAAGTGGACAACTGATATAACCCACTATAATGATCCATATGCAATTTTAAAAATCAACCAAACAAGGAATATCTCCCTTTTCCTTTTACTTATAAGAAATTAGAATTCACGTATGAGTTTATATCTGGTGAGGCAACATATCTGTGCCCCTGAATATCAGAACCCCTCTCGGCTACCACGTTTCTCCATTTTGTGTTATGTCCATTACTGACTTATTAATGACATTTGTCACATCCTTTCTGCAGCAAGAGTGACCATCACTTGTGGATGCCGTGGGTCTTACGTACTATTTTGAAGAATATCCTTACACACATATTTTAAGACATTTTACCAGAAAATTTGGAAGAAGCTTCTGATATCTCCCAGCACAATCTTTGACCACTGAAGATGTTTCATAGTATGAGAGCCAAAACATTCTCAGACTGTGGCGTCTTTTGTAAGTGTTACCAAGTATTTGAGTAAGTTAACTCAAATTATAAAGTGTCAAATTTCTGTAATACAAATGTACACTCTGCAAATTAATTTCCACAACATGCCTTTACTCACAAAAACAAAACAAAGCAAAACAAACAAACAAACAAACAAAGCCAGAAATAACCTGATTGGTCTGGCAAGGCAGGAAGAAAATGAGTTGGGCACTATGTTGACCTCCCCTGACCCTAGCATTTAGGAGGCAAAGCAGGACAATTTCCTGGAGCTCAAGGCTAGCCTGGCATGCAATGTGTTCTGTGTAAAAAAAAAAAAAGATAAAAGCAATGAAGACTTGATAGAAAGAGTATACCTGGTGTACTTTTTCTTAAACCTAGTTTAAAGCTATAGAACTTTATTTTACCTGCCTAGAAGCTGTGCATATAAAAGCCCATGTCAGCAGCAGCATGCTCTGTGGTGAGCTCTACAGGAGGCATCCTTGCCTCCTCTATCTCCCTAAGCATGCCCTGTCTTGTAATCATAATAATCTAAAACTTGCTTTGATCTTCTTCATGTGGCTCTCCTTGATGTCTCGTCTTAGTCGTTTTTTATATTAGCACCAGTTAAATTTAATTAAAGCCAGTTATACTGCATTTTGACCTCATTTTCATTTTCATTACGTCTCAAAGACCGTATTTCCAAGTAGAATCCATTTGTAGAGACCATGTGTAAAAGCTTCAACATGTCTTGGGGGATAAAATTCACCTCCTACTCCATCTGGCTTCTGCCTAATGCCAACCAGGTAAGACAGAAAATAAAACAACAGCCTTCTGGGAACATTACCTCATCTTTGACCTCCTGAATAAGAAGAGAGGTTCAAAACCTTGAATGTAAGGCTATGACTAATTCTCCACTTCTTTTGCCTAGGTTTGATGCAGAGTTTCTTTTCAGCCTGTGCTAATTCAATTTCTATGCAGGGTCTCTGCATAGATCTACAATTCTCCTTCTGTTACTTCATAAAGTTCATATATATATTCCATTACATATGGAATGTAATATATATATAGTCTATTACACACACACACACACACACACACACACACACACACACACACACACACACACACACACACATATATATATATATATATATATATATATATATATATATATATATATATACCATATATATGTAAGTCTTGGTAGAACTGATATACACAGAAATACAACTTTTCATTTTCATTGCTTTGGGAATTGTTTCCTTTTTATCACCAAGCTTTGAGCAAATCTCCCTGGGAATTCTTACTTGTGATTGTGCCTGGTGACGTTACTTAGGAACTCTCAAATGAAGGTGTCATAATCCTATTAGAGTCAACACTGGGAAACCCAAGACCTCACTTTCTGTTTCCCATGACACTGAAGGACACTGAGATGTCACCTGTACATGAATCTGCATGTGCCATTAGGACAGATTGGTTTTAGGGTCCATCTATGTGTCTAGACACCTAATGCCCTTATGATCATTTAATTTCTTATCTACCATTTTGTGGTTTAAAATATGCTGTATCTAACTTTTTTGTTATTTTTCAATAGAGAGTGATTCCTGAAAATTATATAATCTGACATTTCCCTAAGAAGTACCAATTCTTAAACATTAAAATGAATAATTTTAAGGTTAATCTGATGCATTAATATGAAATGATTCCTAATGTTGTTTGTATAAAGTACAGAATCAACAATCCACTAAAAGAAGGAAAGAATATGAATGATGAATTCAAGTGCCGATGTTACAAGGACCTAGTAAACAAGTAAAAATGACAGCATGGACTATAAAATGACCCAGAAGAAATTTTATGAAGGCATCTTACCTGGAGGCCACAAGAGAAACACACATAAAACCTAGAAGCGAGACAAAAGAAATAGACCCTCGGCTCAATTTCTATATAACACATTTAAGCTGCATTTCATCATTTTTATTCCAGAAATACCAAATTCAGCTCATAAATTAGTGATGTAAGTGCTACATGTTTAAAACATTGTATAACTTATTTTTCTGGTCGTCAATGCCCCTTTGCCTGTAAGAACTTTGTTCATAGCGCACACAAAACTTTTTCCTTCAGGCCATTCCATTACTACCTGATTTTGTATCTACATTTCCAGAAGTAAGGCATTCACATCCCCCCCTCATGCATACCAGTGATTTCTAATGATCATCAATAACATCTTTCTAGAAAATAATCTATTTGACCTAACAGCATTTTTGTCCAGTAATGGAAAAGTTAGAAAATAGCCAGAGGAACAAGTTAATTTCTCTCCCTGGAAAATATAGAAATAGATTAAACTGATTTATGGACTAAATTAATATATTTGGGTGCAGTTCAAAGCCAATTGTTATACTGAATTTCACTTTAAAATATCTCAATGTGCTTGTGAACTATTTTAAGGCTAGTATGTATTAATTCAAATTATCTTATCACTGTATTTTTAGTATGAAAATACAGAGTATTTTTAACAATATTATCTTTAAATGCTCCCATCCCTGCAGGAGAGGAAAATAACCACAAAAGAGAGGGCCAATGATAGAAAAGATATATCTACTTACAACTGTAACATACGAAGAAAACAAAAAGACTCAGTTTGGGGTATAGTAAAAACCTTAGTAAAAGATGTATTAAAATGCATGTGTAGCCACGCAGGGGATGCTGGTGAGGAGCATATGTCATGAGGGAAAAAAAGTGAGACAGGATGTCTGGAAATATCAGGGTGGGAGGGGGCGGGGAGTAATCGTGTGCAGTTCAGGGTGATTTTACTCTATGGAACTGTTGGTGTACTCATTCCTAGTTTATGTAGCGGAGTGAAAGGCTGTGACGATAGGGATGTGTCCATCAATAGCACCTCGCTGAAATGACTGAAAGAGAAACAGAGAAGTTCAACTCTATCACCGTAAAAACTAATGAAGTATGGCCGGCAAAAAAAAAAAAAAGTTGCAATTCTAGATTTGCCAGTAAGTAACATACAACATGCACAAGTACACAGAATCGAAACAAAACACAATAAAAACAAACCTTAAAAATATGATAGAGGTCCATAAAGAAGACTGCTGGAGAGGACCACAAGTCATTGAAAGATCTTTTCGGGAGATAAACACTGCCCTTGGTTGTTCCCTCCCATCATCTCTGACATCTCTCCCACCCACGTATGATGCTCAGTTGTATATGGCCAAAATAACATCCTCAAAGACATCCATAGTTCACTATTCTGCCACAACATTCTGTAAAAATATCTTTTTCATTCCCTTCACTGAATCTTTAAATTGCATACTTTCACAATGATCTTGTAGCATTTACTTTCTCAGTTTCTGTTCTCTTTGAGAAAATAAAACTAGATTCAGTCAGTTAACCACTGTACAAGATTTAGTGCACACACGAGATAATATAGAGCTGGCACTAGCCAAATAGGTGCTGAAAATATAATTAAATATTCTCACTTGTACATATGTGCATGTATAGATAAATATGAATAAACTAGATGCATAAAAATCTCCCTATATTTCACTATATTAAAAATGCATTTTATGTAAACACATAAAGATGAACAACTCACATGATTTTGATATAATTAATTATAAATTCAGCATTCTGTATTTATAAAAACATTACATGGATTATGGAGTCAGGCCTTGATATTTAAAAATTACCTATAAAAATAAATAAGAGTCTCTATAAGAGATTAAATAAAATATTTCCCAGAAATGAGTGGACATTTTGGGTTAAAGAGCAGTAGACTGTTGTATTTGATTACATAAAATGTTAAAGTTTATATACATTGAAAATATAATAGAATTTTGTCTACTAAATTGTCATTATTACTTAAGATTATAAAAAAGCTTATTATCAGGAACTATGCAAGGCTTCTGTTTCCAATAATGGCAGGCATCCAATAGTATTCATAAAAAATATCAATCATTGGGTAAGAAATGCTAAATCGCCCTTTCACCTAACACAGAGCAGTGGCCAGGCACTAGTACCCTGCTCTACCCCTCGCTCTCCCTCTTCTGTAATGTTGTACATGAAAAATATAACCCTGAACACGCAGTAACCCTCAGGCCATGGGGAGTGCTAAAGGTACGAAAAGCAAGTGTTTATAAAGAGCAGTAAACAACTTCTGCCTTTCTTTTTCTGTTGAATACACAAGTATTCCTGATATGTTTTCCAGACCTCAAAGCAAAACCGTCAGCGATGACAGAGCCTCCTGGAGAATGATATCCTAACTTTTATCTATTCTAGGCTTGTCCCTCAGATAAACACAAATCCAATTACTCCTTCTCTCTCTCACATCAATCACATTTTTTTACTATCTACCCAACACGTTTCAGCATATAATTGTGTTTTTTTGTTTGTTTGTTTGTTTAATTCTCTCGATCCACATTTCATTCCATTTCTCTGTACACCTCTGTAGCAAAGTCTTCTGTGCTTGATTTTGTTTGTCTAGCTGTTTAACCACATCTCAGTTGTGTGTGAGGGGTACGGGGAGACAGAGAAAGGAGATTCTACATGGAGGACCATGTCTAACACAGGGGTGACAAACAGAGACAAGACTCTCAGTGAGAATGACAGTGTGTACCTTAGAACAACAGATGCTAAAACATGCAACAGGTACCACCACGACACAAGTTATGACAACAATTGAGGCCAAGACTTATTTTACTTTTCTTGCTTTTGTCCTCATTCTGTGAGTGTCCTGTGCCCTTTGAAGTTCAACAAAATTTTAAAACTTAAGACATTTTCAGTGTGGAACTAACTGCTTCTTCTAGCATGCCACTGAGACGTTGACCACATTTTTCCACAGCCCAAACTTCAGTTTCTGTGCTTGTTATCTCTCAGCACATCTTCTTCGTCAATCACAAAGGCGTCCACGCCCTGCACAAAATTATACAACTGTGGCAACTTCCCTTTGAAAAAGAAATATTGCCACAGGGGAGGCAGCCATCTCTCCCAGGCTCAACTGGTCCAACAGTGTTAAGAAGCTGTGAAGAACACAGAAGGGGAGATGACTAGGGCCCAAGGCATTTGGAGAAATTAATGTGAGAAACTTTCAGTTTTTCCATGAGCATCTCCAGGAGAAAAATCACTTCTCATAGCACGGAGAGCCTGCCTGTGTGATTCAGTTACAGCAGGCGTTCAGTACATCCAGTAGAGTACTGCATTACAGCACAATAAGCTGACTGTATGTTCAGAACAAAAATGGCATTGGTAACTCTTCAGCAGGGTAGTAATGAATTCTGAGTTATGAGGTTAAAGCATTCTCTGAAAGCAACAAGGAAAAGTCTTCACTCCTGAATCTCTGGATTTCCTACAGTGGAAGTACCCTAAATCTTTTATTTCATTCCAAAACACTATTTTGAATTATTTTAATACATAGACAGTGAGAATTAAACATTAAGATTTGCTTTCTCAAAAATGAAGCATTTCAAGATTTAAGAAGTTTTAAGCTTCTTAATTCTCATTAAGTGCATTTTAATGTATTTAATATGTATGATGTTTTTTACTCATTTTTATCCAAATAAGTTCATCTAGTTATTAAAACTCTCAGAAAATCTTTTTAGTATTTAACTTACCCTATTGTAAAATTAAGCATTAATAGTTTAAATACAATAATTGCAGAAGGGTTATAATTTAAAGAGCCACCATTTTGAATACTGAATAATAGTTTTATATACAACAATTGCAGAAGGGTTATAATTTAAAGAACCGCCATTTTGAATACTGAAGTAGAACAACAGGATCTATAGCTGATCTATATTTGCAATTGTTATTCTGGCTTTCATGGACGTGTATGCATATATGTGTAGAAATGTATACTTGCGCTTACACTACCTCCTTATTGGATCCATGCATAAATTTACATCCACTAACATAAATAAACTTTTACCTAGAAGCATCTTAATATATGCATATAAATGAAAACACCATAACGCAACCCTGTGAAGTTAATTCTAGATCTAAATCATTTTAGAATTTTTCATGTCTTATTTTAAAAATAAAGACTTTTTTGGAGACGTGAATTTAAGCTTTTAGAGATTAGTGTGTACTTTGTAAAAAAAAATATTGTCAATTATTTGTAGCACAAGTCAGCCCTTTCTCAAGTCTTTCCTAACCTATGCATTCTGTCCAAGTGCAAGGAATACCAGTGACAAACCTGTGCTGTGCCAGTGAGGCGTGGATGCACTTGTCTTTACTGATTGATTAAGATCATTGTGTTTGAACAGATGTGGTTTATTTTAGACCCATACTGTTTCTGTCCACATTGCCTACTTTGCCTTAATGTTAGTACTTTGATTATTTTATTTCTTGTCTTTTTTTTTCATGTAAGGCTTTGCATATTTTCACTATATAGAAATGGACATTTGAAGAAAGAAATTGGCCTCCCAGAATGAAACTATAGAGCAGCACGTTCCTAAGCACAACTGTACAGCTGTGCTGTCCTGACCCATTGCTTTTAATCTTTTTATTATGAGTACTAGTGTTGTCTCAAGCTTTGTTTCTGTTAGTTGTTTTCAGTGACCAATTCTCCTAAGACATAATTTTACAGTTATCCTTGCCCACACATTAAAGAATGTCTTCATGTCTTATTTTCTAAAAGGAAAATTGCAGAACTCCAGGGTGAGATCATTTTTGTCCTCACTGGAGAGTGTCAAATTATTCTCTAAATTTGTTTTCCTGACTTGTACTTTCTCTAGACATAGACATGACTTTTTCATTAATGTTGTTGGTCATATTTGCAAGTGGCAGAATTAGCTCTATGTAAATATGATTCTCTGCATTTTCAATGTCTTTTATGCACCTGTCATTACCCTGATGTGGCATATTTTCTGATCCACAGTAACCATTTTAGTTTCATTGCATCATGTTCTACTTTCAAACAGCTCTTGGGTACATTAAAAAAAATTCTTGTTCCGTTCCATACTTCCATTAATCTTTAAAATGTTCTGCAGACCAGCATTTTAGTGTGCTTAGTGATACGATAGTGATGGAGACGATTGCAACAAAAGTCAGGGAAACCATGAAGAAATTTGACCTGAACATACTATACACAAAGGTTCAAAGTCATCTGTAAGAGCTGCTCAGAGCTCTTGCTAAAGTCCCAGAAAGGCAGAAAGTATCTTCACTAAAGTAGTTAGAGTGGTCTCCAGATCGGAGTCCCAGCATCTCTACTTAAATGCATGTAAAGTGACCAAAGGCAGCTGTTTGTGTGGTGTATAAAGACATATTTTACAAGATAATTATGAAGAGTTTAAGGACATGCAATGAAAAGATACTATGAGCCTTCCCCCACAAGCTGTACTCTGTAATTCTTTTCTATTTCTTCAACATTACTCTTGTTTTGTGAGATAGGCACAAGTTTAAAACATCAGAAAGACCCCCAAGACTTAGATAAACAATGGAAATAGGCCTTTGAAAAGGGAGGGAATTCTCCCTAGCCAGACGGCAGTAGCTGTTGTTTTACTTACACTCCAGTCCCAGAGTTTTATGAAATACTAGGCAAGGAATAAATAATACTCATCATTTCAGTTACTGAATGAACTTATTGACTTCCAAGTCCCTGATGATCTGTAACACTCTTGTAAATAATTCTAGAGCAATCATTTTCATCTCACAACCAAACTGCCAGTATCTTTAAGAAAAACAGCATTGTCTGTATTCACACAGGGAAGTCTGAAGCATCTATGTGCACCCTAGAATAAGAGAACCCAAGTTGTGCCCACTTTTCATGGGCAGGGGTTTATCAACCTGTCAGGGACAGAAATTCAGATGGATAAACACAGCTGTTTTTGTTTTTGTTTTTTTTTAATTCCTATATAGTTTAAATAGAAGGTGCCAGAGGCTAAAAAGATCTGTAGGGAGCACATTTCTCGCTCCCTACCCATCAAAAGAGAAGCACTTGAAGTCATAACTAGAACTTGAAAACCCTGATGACTTTCATGGAGACCATATTTAAGTGTGAGGGGGAAACTGGAAGGGTAGGAAAAAAAAGAGGAGTGGGTGAGAAGGGAAGACTGTGAGGGACAGAAGAGGATGGAGAGGATTTCTTTCAAGAGCTTCCACGTCCACAGCTGCACACAGGCTAGAAGCAGGTGGGATGCTGTTAAGAGGCATATAGAGCATAGTGAGAAGCAGCTGGGAAAAGGCAAAGAAAATAAAGGTCGCTCTTGTGCCCCGACTTCTCTCTAGATGACTGTTTGCTGGCATGCATGCTTGGCATAACATCTATGAGTTATATAACATTTCATAATAAATTTTAAAAAATGAGGATACAGGAGAAGAAGTTAGGAAAGCTGCCTAAGACTGAGCATTTTCAAGCCTGCATTAAACTTATTTTGTTAATGGCTTCACTTTGATTTAGCTTAGGGCACTTATTCCCCTAGTGGACAGATCATATTAATCACTAAATTGTGGCAATTTTAAGAATCAAATGTCTAGAGGATTATACACATCTATTCATCCTGGATTGAACACATATCCTATCTGCCTAAATTTTATATAAGAGGAAAATAATAGTCCAGTCAATTGGGTTTGTAGAGGAAACTTTAAGGAGGAAATTTTCATCATGATTGTTTCTCTCAATGTTGCTTGTTCAATGTAACAGCTAAAGGGTGTGAAAAGAACTCAGAATATAGGGTTTGGTATGAGTAGATCCCAATTTTACATCTAAAAATTACTGTCAGTGTTTTAACTGGGGCTCCTCAGTTAACCTGTCTCAGTATTCTTATCTTCAAAATGCCAAACCATAAAAATTAAATGCAATTATGTACATAAAGTACCTAACAGATTGCTTGCCACATGGAGAATACTCAATGCACATAAATGTCTTTCCCATAGCAAATAACAGCCTTCTGAGCACATTTATACACTCTCTAAAACCATTGGAATTCATCTCATTTCAACAAACCCTTTTCCTTCAACATAATTATAATTAAAATGGTGTCGGGAGGAGGGGTGCAAATGACAGCCCTTGGGCTAAATCCAAGCCACCACCTGTTCCCACAAAGACTGTAGTAGTAGATGACATCACTCATTCTTTACATACATTACACATTTCTTACATGTAACGGATTGGCATTCCACGCCCTGTGAAAACAGAATTGAGTTGTGGCAGAGAAAGCCACTACTTTCAAATGTCAAAGTCCAATCTTTTTATTTCTGACTAGGGGAAAAAAATTTTTTTTGCCAGATATGAATTAGAAAACAGGCTTTAACAGTATGAAATAGAGAAAGATGTTGCTTTTATGGCAGCGATCTTGTGTAATTCTAACCATCATTTCTATGTGATAACATCCAGAGTTTTGATATAAATATAAGTACATTGAGTTAGCAAGCCGAGTAGATAACGAATTTGAAAAGACTTGTGGCAGAGGTTGCTCCTCCATGAGATTACCAGAGGTATTTTTGCTCATTTTTTAAATTGTTTTCCTTTTGAGGCAGTGTCTCACTCTGTAGTCTGAACTTAAACTCAATATTCTCTTGCATTACCACTCTTAAACAGAATTTTTATGTTCCACATAATTCATCTTCAGAACAGGTTTTGTCCTTTAATCTCCTTAAGGATATGAATGAAGGTTGCTTGATGACTCTTTTTTTTTTTTTTTTTTTTTTTTTTTGTCCATGAAGACGAAACCCACCCTTTCCTTCATCAACTGTCGTAGACAGCTATTGATATGGTGTCACACACCTACAAGAGTTTGAGATAAGGAAGTCTGGGTACTTGCCAATCAATACTTTTTTTTTTCTTGCTGTAGGATTGCTTACCTACCTGGGTGGCCATCTAGCTGATCCTGGAGATTTAACTTTAAAAAAAAAAATTTTGTGTTCAACTCAAGCAAGTCTTTAAGCATTTATTTTGACTTTAGGGGATAATTAAGGTATATACCATGCATTTACCTACAGATTGTCCTTAAAGTTTTCTTAGGTATTCTACTGGAATGAAAGATGCTTCACTACATGTAATTGGGGTTTTTTGAATACCACAGGCACAGAGTTTAATTTCTTTTTTCCCTTTTTCACCTTCCTCTAACTTTCCCCGAATCTGTATAACACGTAACTACATAATAACACAAAACTACATAAATGTGACTATGTAGTTCAAATGGTATACCTTATTAAAATCAATAAAAGTTCTTATTTAATCCTGGATTTTCCCTTACATATAATGGCCAAAGAGTTTTTAAAAGCCTTATGACAACAACAACAACAACAACAACAAAAACTAGTTTAAATTTTAAAAAGAGTATAGCTATTCTCAAACTACAAGTAAGCAATTCATGTCATTTTTATATTAGTTCTCTAGCATTTTAGTAAAAAGCAAAAATGTGAATTTCCACGTTGTCATTTGATACCCTTCTATTTTGTTTTCATTTTTAGTATATGCAAAATTAATTCCTAAATTGTGAGGCCCAGTTGAAATCAAACAGAGAGCAACAGTTTCACTTGGCAATTTCAACTCTCTAAATCTGTCTTTGTGAAAATTGTGCAAAAGGAAAAAAGAAAACTCCCAGAGAGCATAACAACAGAAAGAAAAAAAAAAGTGGCAAAGGACCAGGCTGAGAAGATCCTCAGGCATAGTATTCAAAATTAGCTTCAGTTTCTCCCCATGTCATTATTCTTGTCCAAAGCTTGAAGTAGGCAGCTTTTAGACCTGCTGCTTTCCCACAAATTGTAATAAATGAATGGCATCCGTATTCATGAGAATCTGTTCTCACGCAGAAACCCACCTAAGCATGCACCTTCACGGTGCAGGCCTCAGGGGAGAGGATTATATTTACTAGGGCCCTGAGTTATAAACAAAGAGACAGGGCACACACAGTCCTTATCAAATTCAGGTGTGTATGAAAGCCAGCGCACTCAGAAACTGAAAACTGACTGTGTGTTTATGCGTGGCGCAGTGAGGGGCTGCATTGTGAACACCGAAGTTATTTAATTGATATTAGAATTTGCCATTGAAAAGGGCACAAACCTGCTCCTGAAAGGATCACGTATTTTTTTTTTTTTTAATGATCGGTCTATTTAAATTCAAATATTATTTCACTCTTGGTTTCAAATAGGTATTGTCCAGGATGTGTAAAAGTAGTAGACATGTAGATTTGCTCACAAAACAGATTATCGTGAATCTTTCACCATTTTTACAAATGCCCAAATCAAGAATAGTTATAAGTTTTTATTTTCTAAAATAACTATGATGAGAAAATGCAACCTTCAGAAAGGAAAATAAACTATAGTGTTTAGACAGACAGGGACAGAAGGCCATCTCAAGCATGTGAAACATGTAATGGAAAGCGAACCTACAATGAAATATGTATTTGACTCTCCACATAGACTCTAATCAAAATGTTCAGAACACTAGTTTAAGCTCATTATATATATATATACATGCCTTCTCTTCCATATCGCTCATGAAAATATAATTGGTAAAGCCTCTCTGGGCAACAGTTTGCAGTTGCATGTGAAAAAATTTTAATTTAATGGTGTCGTGTTACCAGAAGCCAAGCTTGTGGGGTATGTTTCAGAGCTTTCAAGACACACAGGAGGTTACTACTACTACGTCAGTGTTGTTTTAATGGTAAAAGCAGAAAAAGAAACATCCGGTATCAATTGGAACTGGTATGCGATATCGAAGAGAGTGACCAACCAAGGTGCAAGATAAATGAGAGGAATAAATAAGGGAGGAAACCAGTGTGTTGGAAAGGCCTTGTCTGTGAAATAGTCAGAAAAAGATGCGTGCAGATATGCCGTGCATTTCAGGAAACAGTAGTTCCAGGGAAGTAGCTGGTGTTTTCATAACTCACACACAGTGCCAATTCAAAAATAACTTAGAAGGAAAAAATCTAAGAAACTATTGTTCAAATGATATGTAAGAACTGGAGATGCGATTGCTCACTTATTGCTTTCTGAAATTAATTAATATTAAAATAAAACTCAAAAAAAGTCAAATAGTTCTACATGATTAAACTTTGAAATGTATGAATGAATTTTACATTTATTCAAGGAAATCTGTTATCTTAATTTCGGTAAGTAAATTTAAAATGTTACTCTAGCTGTTCTCCATCTCTATACTGCCTCACATTTCATAAGAATTCTAATATTTGATTTTAGATAATGATGCTCTCCTGAAATTAATCTTCTCTCTTTAATTATTCAAGTTCACAGCATTGCTAAACTCATTCTAATTATCCCCAAAGCTCAACAGTATTAGTTAAAATTACATTCAAATTCAAAATAATTCAAATAGAGTCCTTAATATTTCCATAAGCATTTAGCTATTTTTATAGTCTCACCTCTTGAGATTAAAAAAAAATAGAAGAAAAAGAAGAATGCAGTCAATTGCATTGTAGTAATGCAAGCCATTTTGTGTTTTTACCTCGAATGCAATACCCTGGAAGGTGACTGCAATTCGGTTTCTCTCTCTTTTGATTTGTAAATCCTATCTCCCATATTAACTCCTCATTTACACTTTTAAAAATTTTATTATACTCATATTCTTTTATTATCTGTTAGGTTAATCAGCAGAGAAGATTTTATGTACATTTTCTAGTGCATGGCCTTTGAGAAATGAAGCTTATTATTCATTCTGAATAAATAAGTATGTAGGGTTGTAATGGTATTTCAAACAACCTCGGCTGCCACCTACCATAACCTGGTCTGCTAAGATAATGCAATCCCCTTTCTAAAGACTATGAGAAAGTGCCTATAAAAAACAGTAGTACTCATGGTTAAAAATAACATGGGGGAAAAAAAATCATGGAGCATTTCTTATTTAAAAAAAAAAAAAACTAAAAAATCTCCCACGGCATCTATTAAATCATGTAATAAATGATTTTCAGATCTGGAATCCTAGTTTTTAACATTGAATTGAATGAGAGGTAAAAGGCAAGCTTTAAAAATTAAGGATGAGGAATGGGCGTGATGCAGACCTTCCTCCCATGAGTGAGTATTACAGTGTTGATTTAAGTCGTATACATTAAATTACTTCGGCCAGAGTTGCCTTTCTTCCCACCACAGCAACCTTATCCCGCAGAGTCCATTTCCCACTGTGGCGCGCATGATTTGCAATGGCGGCATTCAGAAACTCTTCATAACGTTTCCTCCTTCTGAGCCACATACAGCAGAGCGACTAGGCCCACAAGCAGGGAAACGCCCAGCGTACATACGGTTCTTAATCGGATTTTCTGTGTGTGACTGTTTCAGGGCTCTATTCCATAAATCCCCTGATTTAAGCAAATTCAGAGGGAAGTTTGTTTGTTTGGTTTTGTTTTTTTATTCAACCTTTTCTAAGCAAGAAAACAAGTTCGCTTCTGCTACATTTTCAAAGTAACTGAGGTGCTTTACTGTTCTATGTCAGTGACGCACAACGGTGATCACGTGGGAAGCCTAGCCCTCCCTCACACTTCCGAGTAGGGCTGGCGCATCTCACTATGCCCTCACAAAATCCTTTATGGCATAGATGTCATACCAGTGATACAATGCCTTCACAAAGTTTATTGATGAATGGTTGATTGTGAGATATCGCGTGTCGCCTACACTTAAAAACTCTTAATACAAGAAGTCAGTAATGATTTCTCAAGTTTCTATGAATTCTCAACCCCAGTTTTCGTTTGAATACAGCGGTATCAGTACTGAGCGGAAACCTTTCCATGCAGACTGATGCAAACATAGTCTTTCATAGGTCCTTAGGAGGGCGGGACATCAGAACTGGTGTTTGAGAACGAGTTACTGTTTCATCTTTGGTCTACTGAAGATCGGGAGAAACTCGACAACGTGTGAACACACTGCCATGTGTACAGTTGCTACCATGGTGATGGTCTTCTGTCTTGTGAGTTCTGTGGACACTGAGCTAAACTGTGAGACAGTGCTTCTGGTGAGATTGTCCCTTCAATCCTCTTATGACTAGTAAGGATGAGTCTCATATTTTTGTGTCACTGTGTTTTAATCAAGAAAGAACTGTTTTTTTTTTTCTAGGTAAAGGTGCTGAGTAGTGCAAGAACGTCTGTGTCCCAGAGAGTTCTTAAAGAGGGATGACTACTGGCTGAGGTTTTCCACATGACAAAGAAGTGATATTCATGTCAACTATATTGTTCATGATAGAAAGAATGTGGAGATAACTTTAAATGAAATAGTGTGAGTATATCTTTAAATATACACTCACTCATCTAGTCTGTTAATGGCTCCATTAGTAGAAGATTAAGAACTCTTGCTAAAAATGCTTGCAGAGTGCAAGATCCATAGTTTTCCTGACTTCAGAGAGAGACCATACAACACACCAAAGGCTGGCAGCAAAGCTCTTCACCCATTTTTTTTTCCTAGAAATATTTTCTCTCGGGAAAGGCTTTCCGTGTCTGTTTTATAATTTTGTCCAAAGCAGGTCAAAATTTAATTGAGTTACTAATTTAATAAAGGAATTCTAAACATCACATTTCATCAAGTACTGTTGGCCATGGAGAGATGAGCAGAGACCAAATGATAAACACATAAATAAGCAAGAAAGCAAATAAATGACACCATATTCCTTGATGGTATTAGACATTTTTAATATTAACTCCATACTTTGGGTAGAATGTCTTAGTAGGTCAAAATAGCTAATTTAATTCAAATTTTAATTGTGAGAAAGATAAATCAATTTCTTGAAAATGAAAACCACACCTCAATTATTTTGAGAATGTACAAGAAAAAATTTTGTTTATTTAACAGTGCTGGCATGAAATCCACATGCCAGGTAAGGAGGCTACGACTAAGCTGCACCCCAGGCTAGACTTAAGCTTCTTTTTAATCCTAGGTCTGCTTCCTGGATAAGCATCAATCGGGGTGGGTTTTCACCTGTAGGTTGTTTCTTGGGGCCTGATCTTCTTAACAAGCTGAATGAGCAATGTGAAAATAATACTGACCAGAGGGCAGGCGGTTGCAGTTGCTGTTGACCCCAGCAGAGGTTGACTTGCAGAGTCCCACCTGGAAGCAATCAGTTCCCAAGGTCAAAAGTCTTCCTGGCAGAAGTCCCTGGCTCTAGGGTCCAGGGAAGGGATGGGACCTGTGTTGAGGCACTTCAAGTAGACCAGCACAGTCATAGAGAAGAAATCAACTTTTTAAATCATTGGCAGCCAGCACTCTCCACAGGCAAACTAAAGGCTGCCTTAGTCTGAAGGAGTTCTCCTTGGTTTTCCATAGGAATCTACAGTCAGCCAACTTCTTATTATGAGAAGCCTCCAAATGCGGCCACCTATTATACCCACACATCCATGCATATTTACACTTCCTATATTGAGAATTTGATTAACTCTGAACACAAACACACCTTGAGTATCTGTCAGTGTTTCTGTGTGACTTTATAGACAGAGACCTGTTTGGCATCATTGATTTCTTATTAGTGATGTTTAAAAGGTGGATTTTGACACAGCACACAGTTGCAAATAGACAAAATTTATGTTGCTACAACTGACATAGATGAAAAGAAAGGGCTTCCCTTTTGTAGTTCCACTTTTCAATCAATATCTGTTTAGGACTCGGATGAAAGGGACTCTGTGAGCAGGTCACAGGCTTTTGTGCCGACATAAATTCTGTCGATTCGCAACTGTGTGCTATATCAGGTTTACACTGACTCTCAGCTGGACTCTTACAATAGCCTGCCAGCGGGTTGCCTGGCACCCCCATCTTCATTTCTTGAAATCCATTCTTCACATCTGAGCCAGTGAAAACTCTTAAAATTTTGAATCAGATCACCCCATTCCTCTCCTGAAACTCTTTCTTTCCACGCTTCCCCAGGGCACTGTGATTGTATTGCAAAGTCTTGTTGGGGGCCACAAGGAGCTTGGTGATTGAGTCCTACTTGTATCCCTGGAATTCCCTTCCAGCATAACTCCTGAGTTCATGGACGCCTCACAACACTGATATATTTCTCTTTATGTAAATATTCCGCTGTGACCGAGGCCTTCCTAGTCTGTGTTATCTATACAAGAACAGTCCTCTTTGTAAATCCAGATCATTTATTCTCCCCGTTATATAATCAGCTACCCCAAAGGTCTTGGCGCTTCCCTCCCTCCCATCATGAATAGCTATTGCCCCTGAAGTACACACCTGTGCCTTTCCCACCCTGGCTAATGTGTCTTCATAATATACTACTTAGTATCTTTCTTACTGATATTGCTTATGAATTGATTGGTAACCTGAATATTTCCTATTATTTTCATAAAAAGCCCACTGCATGTTTTGTTTCATATTTTATAATCTATAACATCTATTGCAAATACTTGTCAAACATAAATAACATGTACGATAAAGTATATGAATAAGTGTGCCAAGTCCTAAACCAGAAAAAGTATTTGGGGCCACATTAAGAGGCAGGTGCAATAATAAACACTGTTAGTGTTTCAGGACTACATTCTTTTTAAAGCAATTCTTTATTAAATTGTTGAGAATTTCATACAAATATTTTGATCTCATTCTTTACCTTTTCCAACATCTCCCAGATTCATTCTCCATGTTCTAATATGTGTGTTCTGTGTGTGTATGTGTGTGTGTTTGTGTGTCTGTGTATGTATGTGTGTGTGTTTGTGTGTGTATGTGTGTGTGTTTGTGTGTCTGTGTATGTATGTGTGTGTGTTTGTGTGTGTATGTGTGTGTGTTTGTGTGTGTATTTGTGTGTATGTGTGTGTGTTTGTATGTGTGTATGTGTGTTTGTGTGTGTATGTGTGAGTGTTTGTGTGTGTATTTGTGTGTATGTGTGTATGTGTGTGTGTTTGTATGTGTGTATGTGTGTGTGTGTGTTTGTGTGTGTGTGTGTGGTATTGCACAAATACCTTGGAGTACAGTTGATCTACCGGGGATGAAACTCTAAAAGACAACTGACTCTCTTTTTCCAAGCAGTTATTAAGTGTCAATACCTGTTCAGCTCGATGTAGGGCTTCTTCTGACCTACTCTCCTCCATGCTGGGATTTTTCTGTCTGACACAAGCTTGCTCAGGTCTTGTGCATGCTGTAATAGTCCCTGGGTGTTCACATGTGCAACTAACCAGTTTTATCCAGAAAACACATTCCCTGTAGTCTCCATAACCTTTGGCTCTTACAATCTTTCTGTCCTTTTTCAATGATGTTTCCTGAGCCTTAGAAGAATGTCTTAGTTAGGGTGCGAAACGTTAGTCTCTTATACTTTGTATCGTGACCACTTGCGTTTATCTATATTGTTAATTGTCATCTATTGCACTAAAAGCTTCTCAGATGAGGTTCAGAAATTCACTTAACCTACGAATACTAAATTAAATCATTAGAAATTGTTTTAATTTCTGCATCCCTTTAGCAGAATAATACTGGTATGTTCTCCTCTAGGGTGTATGACCTATCCTGTCAGTCTCTGCCCTGATATTAGTGCACACTGGGGATTCAATTTTGGAAGAGGCTTTAAATCCAATCAGAATGTAGTTGGTTGTCCCTCCGCCATCACCTGTGCCACTGTTGCACCAGTGGACAAATGTTATCAGGAGATTATTGTATTATAGGCCACAGGTCATAAGGGGCAAGGCACTCGGTTTCTTTTCTCCTTTGATAGAGTACATAGAGCACATCTTACAGCATGTGCAAACTGGCTGAGAGGGATGAAGGTCCCAGCTCAGTACCCTCCTGATTTCCTCATGTTTTATGATTTAAGTATGTGGTATCTTAGGAAATAGTGTCTTACCATTGATATGTGGAGAGTGACCGAGAACAATTTACTAGGGTCTGGAATGCTTAGGGGCTCTACAGGACACAACTGGCAAACAATTCCAAAACTGACATCACATTCTTGGTATTTAGGTTTTTATTTGCTAGTGTGTGCTCTCTATTTGGGTGTATTGTCACCATCACCACTCATGTTATAGGGTGTCTCTATTTAAAGTCACACACACACATGTCTATGCATATATGTGTGAAATAGGAATATATCTGATATATATTATGTTTGTAATATATATGGAAGGTACCAATGTAGTAGGTTTCCATCTGAGTTTTTCAAAAGATACATTTAGTGGTATTTATTTCCTCTCACCATATTCCTGCCTCTACTCTGCCCTCCAATCCCAGGACATTTAAGCCTTCCTGGTCCACTGCACCTGCACACACCTGCATACTACGTCTCCTCTCTCAAAAGATTTTTCCTCTCCCCTGTGGCCCCTTAGTAGTTTATTGACCTCGTGGATATTGCAAACAAAACAAGCATATCTAAAGATTCAAAGTTTATACTCACATGTAAGAGAAAACATAGGATGTTTATCTTTTTATATCTAGGTTACCTCACTCAGGATAACTGTTTCTGGCTCCATCCATTTATTGAATTTTTCATAATTTGATTTTTCTTAATGGCTGAATAGTATAGCACATGTATTTACCCATTTTTCAGTTGATGAATGAACATCTAGGAAGTTTCCATAACCTGCCTATTGTGAATAGGACAATGAACATGGATGAGCAGACATCCCCAGAGGAGCGAATGGAGTCCTTTAGACATATTCCCAGGAGTGGTATAATTGGCTCATGCAGTATATCCACTTCTAGCTTTGTTAGGAATATCCACACGGATTTCCACAGTGGCCACATCAGTTTGCATTCCTGCCAGCAATGACTAAGTACCTTTCCACGTGTACTCACGAGCATTTATTATCTTCTATTTTTTTCATCTCGGCCATTCTAAATAGGCTATCATGGAATGTTAAAATAGCCTTAACTTTTTTTCCCCTGATGGCTAGTGATATTGAGCATTTAAAAAAGTGTTTTGAGCATTTGTCTTCCAAAAATTCTGTTTAGCTCTACGACCCATTTTTAATTGTTTGTATTGTTGATACCATATTTGGTTTCTTAAAGTTTTTTTGTGCGTTCTAAATCTAACCTTCTGTAAGATGTGTAAGTGGTAAAGATTTTTCCATAAATTTTGTTTTATTCCTATATGAATTTATGTAATCATTTTCTTCTTATTATTGATCAACATTAGTATTACCTAGATTTTTGAAACATTTACATTAAGTCAACTCTTTGAGAACCTTTTCTATATTTACAAAATATTTGTAAAGTTTGTCCTGATTATGAGAATTATCATGCATCCAAACTACCTATTACAACATTTCTTCTCAACCCTCCTTAAATCCAAGCTAATAATCTGCTTGGTGCTTGCTTTGGTTACATCTATCTATTTATTAACTTGTTAAATTCATGATTACACAAGGCAAAATTGTTTTGTATTCTTTTATCTTTTTTCCTGAGAATAAGACATAACAAGATAAAGAGGTCCACAGAAGTTTGTCAAATGAATGAATGAGTCTGATAATGTAGGAAATTAAAAACTGCTTCTTCAGGCATGGCACAGCTGAGTAAATGTGGTCTCTTAGTCACTGCAGGCATTTCACTCTGAAAAGGTCATAAAATTCATCTTTTATTTAATGATCTGTATTTACATATGCAAAATGACTATCTAGTCCAAGGGCGCTTAACTTGCTAGTAGAGGAAATCTTTTTTGTTGTTGTTGTTGTTTGTTTTTTGGATGTATTAATAGCAAGTATGTAATTGTGATTTGGTATTTGTTGAATTGATATTTATTCTTCGCTATACCTTCCAGGTAGCTATCTACTTATGACACTATGTGAGTCACTCTTAATAATGAGATTCCATGTATTTTTTAAGAGAAAAATATACCTATCTATATTTGTATATATATATATATACACACACATGTGTACATACACACACACACACACACACACACACACACACATACACCCATGTGTTAGTTGGGAGAAGAAAAAGGAGAGGGTATGGAAGGAAAAAAGGGATCAATGCAGAGGGGAGATGTAATTTTCATTTGCTATTTCCTTACCAATGTCTAGGATAAACATAAGGCACCCACCAGTCACTCAAACTTTGGAGCCAGCAATCTACTGCCCCTTTGTGGAGAGGCACTGTGGGAACACAGAGGGAGAGCCTGATAGGCTATTGTCAGATGGTGGGGAAAGAGGACTCCAGCTGTCAGAAGTCTAGGGGAGGAGAATAGGGAGGAAGAGGGAGGGAGGATGGAAAAAGGAAGATAATAATGACTGGATTACAGTTGGGATGTAATGTGAATAAAATAAAATAAAATAAATATTAGGAGTTCAGAAATTAACATAATTTACATTTAGCCAAATTGAGTGAAGTTTCATCTCTTGGAATAGACAATATATTTACGTCCTTATTCTTCAATTAGAGTTTATTGATGCTGTATATTTTTATCAGGTAAAAATGGGGGTAGGTATGCCTCTGGCAAACCTCTGTGATAGCTACCTCCCAAATTATCACTCTACATAAGCATCATTCTTGACATTTGGGATGTGAACCTAGCTTTGATTGGCTAAGCCATCTCTCAGGCCAGATGGTTTCTGGGACAATTTGAATGTTAATGACCGGCTGGTGCTCTGGTCCAGGGTAGGGTCTGTGGTGCTGGATACGGATGCCCTTCCAGTTCACTTTATCTCTTTGGTGGCCAGAGATGATGGCTCAGGCAACCAATCAGGATTGAAAGAAGAAAAAGGAAGGAAGGGGAAAAAGAACCCAAGGTTTCTTCTCTAGGGACTGGCTGTATTGTGGCTGAGGAGAATTTAAGCTGACCACAACTTTCCTATGGCTGAGGCTATAAAAGCGGCTTCTGGCTAGAAACTGCCCGGAGATCGTAAAAAGAGGCTCTTTGATCTGTAGATAGGCGTCTTTGCGGAGATCTCCAATAAGCTGGTATAAACTTATGCTTATTAACCATAGAAGACTGATGGCCCTGAGTCTGCTAATTTATTTGTGAATTTATAGAGAAGTAAGAAGAGAGAGAGAGAGAGAGAGAGAGAGAGAGAGAGAGAGAGAGAGAGAGAGAATAAATAACTCACACACATACATTCAAGAGAAGAGGATCAGGAGAAAAGGTAGATAAAGTCAGGCATCTTAACTTCAACTGAAGTTAAGCTGCTCAGTTTTCTCTCCCCCACATTTATTGTAGACCGTACTTATACTTCTGAGAAAAGGGAATTACCTCATAGTCAAAAGAGTAAAATTAATTACAAAAACAGATGAATTCTAAAATATAATAGGTTACATGTTTTAAAGCTAAACATTCCTTATCTATGTATCCATTACATAATTTCATGGTGAGTTCAGAATGACGAAGACTGGCAGGGTCGAAGGTTAATAGGGTCTGAAACTTACAAGAGTATACAACTCATCAATTAGGATGGACCTGACTATACATTATCCAGCTATCTCTTAGTTCATTATGAGCTCAGGACAATAATTTTATCTGTCTTTCATTCTAAGAAACAGAGTAAATTCAGACATCTCTAGGTAACTTCATTCCACATAGGTTCACATGGAGTTTAAACAAATTTGGCTATATTTATGGTGAAATACCAGGATTCGTGGTGCCATTTGCAGTGGAGGCTTATCTGAAGCCACAAATCTGCTGATAGGCTATCCTAGTGAGGCATCTGAAGGTCCACAAAGGTATTTATTGCAGCCATAAACTAACTTTAACTTTTAAAACTATTTGAATCAAATCAGGAATTCCATAATCAGGGATTAATTCATCTGAATAACAAAAAGTACATCTTCAATAAGATCCTCTAGGAAGTTTGCTCAATCACAGCTGGTCAGTACCCCGAATATAACAATTCACACCAATGCCAGATGTATTTACTTTTGGTTTTATGAGACAGGGTTTCTCTGTGTAATCTTGGCTATCCTGGACACGCTTTGTAGACCGGGCTGGCAATGAATGTAGTCCTAGCTGTCCTGGACTCACTTTATAGAACAAGCTGGCCTCAGATTCACAGTGATTCACCTGCCTCTCCCTCCCTGGGTGCTGGGATTAAAGTCATGCACCACCATGCCCTGCTCTAATGCCAGATTTTAGAGAGATGCAGCAAAGCATAATTGATAGGGTAGTCAGAAGTTAGAGGCAATTCTGGGGTACATCACGATACAGACCTTGCAAATATCGGATCACCTCCAGAGTTCTCTCATGCCTCCTGGACTTCCCCAAATCAATGGCTCCTGACAGTATGTCAGAGGCTGGAAGCAGTTTGGGGGTGCATCCTGGTATAAGACCTTGCAAACACCAGATCACCTCCTAGACAGCCCACATGCTTAGTGGGCTCCCTTAACATTGGCATTTGAAGGTCAGCCTTTACTTTTGTTTTGTTTGCAAATATGACCACTGAAAAAGTCTCACCAATTGGAAGAACTTGCCTTCGAATCCATCTATTCTGTACTGACTTCGGTCAAGACTGTACAGAGTCATTCTTAACTGTGTCACTAGGAGATCATCACTATTTCAGTGTTGTGACTCCTAGAAGTTACAGTCCCTGAAGTAGATTTTAAGTAGAAATCTGAAAAATTAGGGGAAGGAGGATTAACAATGAAGGAAGGAGGCATACGGGGGGAGTTGAGAGAAGGGTTATCTTTTAATAGATTTAGTTTATTATTCCTAAATATTTAAGGAATAAAATACATATGTAACTATGAGAATAATAACTTAAGAATAATACTCCAGTGGATGACAGAAATGGAGGGACTAAAAAACAAGGCAAATTTGAGTTGCTCTTAATAAGCTTCATAAAGAATCTAGAACTTGGGTCTGGAGAGATGGCTCAGCAGCTAAGAGCACTGACTGCTCTCCCAGAGGACCCGAGTTCAATTCCTAGCACCCATGTGGGAACCCACATAGCTCACAACTGTCTATAACTCCTGTTCCAGGGGATCTGACCCTCTCACACAGACACCAATGTACATAACATAAAAATACACTGATTTTTAAAAAAAGAATCTAGAACTTTACTACGCATTCTGGCAAATTCTAACTGATACTCTTAAATCTAAACTAATACAAAGAGGATACAATCATGTATTATTTGAACTTAACATTAGAAATGGAGATATGTTTGAAAGGTCAAAGAATGAGCTGATAAATTGGCTTACTCTATACATTGCTGCCTTGAAAACACAAAGGCCTACGTTTAATTTCTCAGAATACCTCTGCAAGAGCCAGACACTGTGGTGCCACATGATTCTCCATGGTGGAGGTCGGGGAGAGAGCCTGTCTCAAAAACAGAGAAGTAAAGGCAGACAGACCCCGGGGAACAATGGCAGAGGCTTAGGCTGTCATCCTTGACCCTGTACACTCCCCCGTACAAGAACATGTCCTCACACACAGAGAGAAATAGAGAGGAGAAGCACAGAGAGTGATAACATAAATAATTACCCCAGATAAATAATCAGACATTGAAGGAGTAAGGCAATTTGGGGGAAAGCAATTAAACTCATAAACACTTTCATGAGAATGAATTTAATTAGGATCATACAGAGAAAGTCCAAATGAAGTAAGAATTCTATTATATCACACTATTATCATTCCTTTAAAATAAAAAACCAGGCCATGCTATCTGAGTCATTCTTTATTCATCCTCTACATAACATGGTAAAAATTAAGGCATGTTAATAAATATATAGTAAAATGAACTGTTCATTTCAAGGTGGCAAATTGCATTTTTTTTCAACTTCATAGAAAAATTTACTTCCTCACATGATTTCTCTGTCACTGTCATTTGCCCTCATTAAATTATCTCCTTCATTAAATTATCTCCTCATGAAAGAGAGAACTCCCTGTGTGATGGTGCCCTTAAAGGTTGATTCCTGGATTACAAGAGAAGACTGAACATAGGGGAAAATGTGTTAATTAGGTTGCAAATTAGTCAGTAGTAGAAGGTCCATAGCCTCAGGTGGAACACGCACCGACGTCAGGAGTACTGGTCCTTCCCACTGCTTGAAGAGAGTGGCCAGCCCTTGATGGCACAGATGGTTTCGGCACCTAAGCCTTACCTTTGGATGGTGGTTTTTAATCTAAACATTTAGTAAATATCTATGTAGCATTCGCAGTGTCTGGGAAGGATGCATGGAGATGCAGCTCCACACTAAACATGAAAACCGTCACAGGGCTTATTATCTGCCAGGAGTTATAAAATATAAACTGTTATGCAAGCAAACTGCCACCCACGTTTGCTACATTTAAACCAATTTGGAATACGTTAAAGCGTTGGGTGGGGTACTCATCCAGACGTTTTGGCAAAGGTGCTTTGTAGCTAGGTCTTAAAAGAAGAGAACAGAGCCAGAGCCGTAAGGGGAATCCCAGTCTAGAAGGCATTTCTGGCCAAGAAAAGAGGAGGAGCAGGCGGCAAAGTCAGCACAGCTGGAGAGTGCTCGCTTGGCTCTCTGGAGTTCCAGAGTTCAATCCCAGCACTACAAAGAGAAGAAGAATGACGAGGCTGGGGGAAACCTTACTTGCCTCCCATGCACCAGCCTGGGGACTGGATGCCCAACACTGGAGAAACTTGTGCTGGGTGGTGTATGTATATCCTACCATTCATGAAGTCGCGATACGAAGTCTTTCAAGTCAAGGATGGACTTGGAAACGTGAAATCTCGTTAAAGAACAAAAAGGCAAGCAAAGTTGGACCCAAAGCTATAGAAGTGGAAAAGATTCCACGTGAGGTCGGCGAGTGGCTGGAGGAGTGATCCTACTGGACGTGGCCGGTGAGACTGAAGAGAAGCGGGCCTCCTTACTTCCTTGGGTTTTGTTTATTTGTTTGTTGTTTTCTTTTCTTTTCTTTTCTCTTTTTACCAAATAGTGCTGAGAAGAATCTTTCCTCAGATTATTACAGGATTTTTTTTTTCTCACAGTGCATTTAGCGCAACCACACCCAGGGAGCCAGTGATCAATAAATGCCATCTTTCTGACTGGTTTTTCACAGAAGGATGATTTAACTCGCTAGACACTAATTCTATGATGACTCGGACTTTAAATTCCTGCGTGCTTTGTAGTTTTGGCTACAGGGAGAATATGGCAGTGGGGGTGTTCCCAGGAGAGACTGACAGAGTTCACTACCTACATACACAGATTTCAACTTGATAATATTGAGGAGCCCAATAAGGCAGAAGGGGGGGGGGATAGGGGAGGAACAGGAAGATCCAAGTGAGGGGATAGCAATCAGGATGTAATTTAAATAAATTATTTTTTTAAATACATCAAAAAATAATACTGAGTTTTCTTAAGAGAATCAGTCCTCTTTTACTCACTTTTCTCACCAAATGCCAAATGGTTGTGACCGCGAGAGTATGTGCCAGAGAAGACTCCCTATGGGAGGTTGCACACAGGGAAGCAGACCGAAGAGCTGGCAAAACTCTGACATCTGTGTCTCCCTCTGTCATCCAAGAGCATGCACCGTTCTCAGTACCATCAAACGTGTGTTCATTTTTAAATGACGAGGTTAAGCCTCCGCATCCACTTTCACCTCACAACCGTAGGACTGAGGTGTAGAGAGATGAGGGAGAAATGTGTAAGTTCCACAAATTAACAACGTGTGTGTGTGTTCTATCTAGAGCATCAGGCTCTAATGCTCCCACAGGTATAAAAACTTGAGCACACTGACCTCTATTAACATGTTGCTCTGGCAGACCAGCTCAGGGAACAGTGCTAAGGGGAGAAGAGAGAAGGATCCACAAGAGAAAGAATTGAACAGACGGTGAACAGCCAGCTGGTTAAGGGAAACCGACCGTTGGGGGACAACTAGTTATAGTAACTAGGCGTTGAAGAGAGTTTGCTTGCTTGCTTGCTGCTCTGCCTGCCTCTAGCTTACTCTCTCACGTCTGTTACTTGCTTGCCATTCTCCTTGGCCCAACTCCAGGATTTTACTTAAAGTAAAGTTCAATTTTTTTCATTACAGATTACATCATGATTTTTCTCATCTTTTACAATCAATAGAGCATTCAAAAAATCAACAAAGCAAGAGAACAGTCTAACATGGAAATACAAACAGTTCTGTGTAGCCTACAATAAAGCATACAGCAAAAATCAATCAATTTCAAGCAATGGTCAGCATAACCTGATTATTATTTCTTAGACAATACTCAGGAAGGTTTAATTGTAAATTTCCCTAGTTAAAGCCATTGTGTTCACAAGATTGTCATAGCAACATAGCTTGCACTAAATGTTCTCTAATAAAGAAAAAACTTGACTTACTCCCGGTCCCAAACAGACAGATGTGTTATCCAAGCCTAGACTCACTGCCAAGGGGTCCTCTATTGTACAATATCTGTAAAGCATGATGTTCCAAGCCCACCTTCCAGTGCCTCAAAGCAGATTCTAAAGAAACCTTTCTACAGGTAACAGTATCTAGCCAGGGACTGTTACGTCAAAGTTGAACTTTCTTTCATGCAGTTTCTGCTTGGGTGCTCACAGTCAGAACAAAAAACAAACAAACAAAAACAAAGAAAGAAAAACAAAAAACAAAACAAAACAAAACAAAAAACAAACAAACAAAAAGACTATATCATTGTCCCAAGCCTTTAGCTTGATGCCATCTTTCAACATTCTCCGTGGGAAAAAGTTTTCCATGCATGATTTTCATTAGGCCTCAGAAATAAAGAGAAAAGACAGTTTTAGGAGAAAAAGGAATATTTTCAGACAAAATTACACCTGGGTTATACATAATATTTAAGGGCAGTGGTGATCAGCCAGAAATCTTTGGAACTTTGTCAAGCCGACCCTTAACAGCTGTTCTGGATGTCTGGAGATCATGCTGGAACTTTGTCAATCAAAGCCTCTTAAGCAAAATTGACGGTTTCAAAACAAGGGGGAAAACTAGACAAAAGTCTCAATCGACATTCTCAAAATAACTATTGAAGTGTTTTCTGGTTCTTTCTTTTTAAGTGCAAAGTTGTGGCATATAATCAGGCAAGTTTCTGAATTAGTACAACCCAGCCCACTTCCCCGCCCCTTTCCCACCCCTACCTGTCCACCTTGCAAGGCCTCCCACATGCCCCCCACCCCTCCACACTAAAGATGTCACCAGGACATCTGCAATAGTCCTTACACTGGAGACTTCTGTCTTTCAACCCTTGCATCACTGGTCTGCGTTTTCACTGGACAGGTTAAAGTCCGAGTCCCCTAGCGATTTCCACCCTGTCATCTGAGGAGTAGACTCTGCTGCATTGTAAAACACCACCCTCCTGTGAGCACCAAGATGGACGAGAAAAAGGAGAGAGTCAGCTCACTGCCCACAGGGGAAGAATATGTTCCAGAAAACTGATGTTGATAAGTGTCCTGATGAGCCCACACAAGCTACATGGGCCACAACAGAGCTTCCATGACAGTGCAGCTTTCTGCTCCAGATGTTTAGTCAACTGTATCAGTTAGAGCAGAATAACTGAAATGAGCCCAATTTAACTGCACCTGTTTTAAGCCAAAACAAGAAAATATGTTAGTATACTAGGCACAAAAATATCATTTTTCACAGCAGACATCCATTTCAAAAATCAGGACAGGGCACAACTAGAGAAAGGGAACAGATCACTTATTCCTTAGACAAGGCTTGTCCCTATGTCTGTACATAAAGTACTGTTGTCTCTTGTGATGACTTTTTTTTTTAGAGGAATCACAGGGAGGGAGTCGTTTACATTGTTTACTTACTGTTAGAATGCTGAGAGCGTAAAAATCAGTTGTTTGCTCTCCCACCAAGAGGGACAACACCCATACCTGCTTCTGCTGCCATCTGAGTGACCTCCCTTGCTGACCGAGTGTATAAGAGCCATTGTAACACCACATAAGGATTTCTCATGTTATGAAATTTATAGCATTATAGCTTCTATAATAATTAGCAACACGGAAGCCACAGAAACTAAAAAAAGCATTTCCCTATATTTCACTACTTCATCCACCTCTGTGCCTTACTAGGAAGGTAAACATTTCTTTTCGGTCACAATCAAAATCTTACATGCTAGTTTAACATCTCACTGCAATTTAATGTCTATGAACATTATTATACCTGGAAATCTGCAATGTTCCATTTGCTACTCAAGTAAATGCAAGTTCCATTGAATTTCCTTTCAGCTAGATTACTGAATGTTTGAGATAAATAAGTGTAACAAAATTAAGAACTGTGGTTATTTTAATAATGGTAAATAAGAGAGTGGCAACAAATAAAATTACAATATCTGATAGCAATTAGATACATTGAAAGGAAAAGAATTCACAAAAGAGGATAAATAGCCCTGGATGATGCACAGCATCCATAAGTGTAATCTAGAAAATTCCTACTTGCCTAGACTGAGTGAAAGAATTCCCAAAAAAGTAAGCACATTAGCTATATGATATCAACAGTCCCTGGGTAATGTGTATTCACAAAATTTCTTTTGATAATTTTAAAGCCAAGGAAATTAGAATTTCCAGTGTGGACTGCAATGTTTAGCTGATAAGAAAACCAACTAAATTGAGTATGTGGTGTCACTTTCAGCATCATCTTGAATAATGGCAACATTAAGTGATGTGTCCATTAGAAATGCCATTAGAAAAGAGGAATGGAATCATAGGATTCCAGTGCCAATAAATTCTGGCTTAAACCCTCATACACTTGAGATACATGTGGATACGTGTATAATTATCTGCTTAGAAGAAGAAAGACACAACCTAACATATTTCATTGAACTTCAATACTTAATTCCATCTATTCCAGGCTAAAAGAGGAACAGCTATTTGTGTTCTTAAATCAGGTCTTCTTAAATGTTGGAAATTGAACTTTTTTACTGTTTGTTTATTAGATTAGCACTTTTCTCAACACAGCCCCTTATAAAAGTAATCAGGGAATTAAGTAAAATTTTTGAATATTTGAAAAATCCTTTAAGGTAGCTCAGAAGTCGTCGAAGAAAAATTGGTATTTATTATCTTATTACTTTGAGCAGTTAAAAGTAATTATGGAAAGTATTCAAAAGATCTTAACTCGGTCCTTCTGGATCATCACCTCGAGAGTCTCTTGTTTTTCCACTGCAAGCATGAGTGTAATCCAGCAGCCCTTTAGCCTAGACTATAGGCTGCTCTAGAAAGGTTATTTTTAAAACACGGAAATAAAATGATCCTCGATTTCCTTGTCATTAAGGACGCTGTTCACAATCCGCAAGCCTGAACGGAGTGAAATCAGCTGAGGAGAAATATGTGCTGGAAAAGGAGCTGTAGCTCATGTTCCAGCCATTTAGACGAGATTTAATGCCACCATTGATTTATGTCATGTAGTGCAGTTAAGATAGTAATTGCTACACCACAGTTTATAGTATCTCTAGTACTCCTGAAAGATGTTCTTTCTAAAACACCACAGTACGCTAATAAGGTATTGGGCCATTACTAGTTTTGGCGTATTTTACTTTTTATATGGTATCTTTTATTTCTACAAAATGAAAACATTCTTCCCCTAGTTCTAGCAATCCATATCAGACAGGATCACTTCACAGACTCTAAATTTTACATTTTAAATACTGTGTGAGCCTTGTATTATCGTGTCATGGGGTGTAGGTGTGAGGAATGTATAGCCATAAAGATCCGTCCCTTAAAGAGATGCCCGTGTCTTTGACTGTAAGAACAGACAAGTTACCACACAGCTCCCCTGGAATGTGATAATAGCTCATAAGTACAACGTGCTATGGAAAAATGAATGGTAGACATCTGCATGCATCACAGCGGCTTCGGGGAGGGTTCATCGGTGGAAATGAATGACGGAGGAGAGGTGTAAAGGATATTTGTGAAAGATGGGGGGGGGCGTTTTCAAACACCTGGGGAGAAGAAATACAGTGGTTATTGGAAGAATGGTGGGAAGTAAGTTTTTCTGGAGCATGTGCTATTGTATGCAGAAGCATCATTCGTTGAACATAGTTAGGCAAGGGAGAGAGACTTAAATATTGGAGAAGCAGTGTTATAATCTGAAGATAATAAATAACCTCCCATGGACAACACTGAACGATCTACATCAGACAACTTTTATGGACCGTAATAGATTCATTTGCTCTGACTTATCTCTCAGAATTTCATGCATTTGGGTTTTCATCCAAGTTACTCTTATAGGGATCAACTATGCAAACACAAAAATATTTTACACAGGGACACATGGGCACACCATCTCCAGCCTTCACTTAATTATCCCAGCCTGGCATATCCAACTATCTTATTATAAGAGAAAATTTCCAGAGCTTTGGACAGGATTGTGGAAATGTTTTGCACCACACTGACAGGGTACGAGGAAAATGAGAAACCATATTTTGTGTCTCTAACTGTGAAAGTATTAATGCTGGAAGATCAGCCTAACAACTTCTTAGTCAAATATAATCAATACATCTAAAGGCCTTCTCAAAATACAAAATTTTAGACATGTTGTAGTTTCATATGTTTATCAGTCACAGTTTCCATCTGGTAAATTAGCCAAGGTAATCTTACACAAATGTCAAATGACACTGAAAAGCAGCATGGGGCTACAGTCAGAATGGTTAGAGTTCTGAAAGTTTTTTTTTTTTTCTGAGGCTGGAGCATCCTTTTAAGGACAGTTCACTGTCACGTCAGTTACTTGCAGGTTTTTACCAAGGGGCGCTCACACTTTGGACATGGAGATGACTCAGTGGAAGGACTTGTGTATACTTGTAACATGACAGCTGGCGTCCCCCAGAGGCTATGATTCAAGGAACGAGCCTGGAGGGTGCAGCAGCACACTACTATCCGTGTCAGAAGTCACACACCACAATCTTATGTACATTCTACTGGAAGTCGGTCCCAAGATTCAGACCACACCTAAGCAGGGAGGAACAGGGCTACGCCTATTAAATAGGGAGCAACTGAAGATTTGTGGTTTCAGAGAATTTTGAAGCACTGTAGCATAAATCATAGGTAACTCTGAGCACCAAACATGGGCCTACTCATATTTGTAGTCTTGATGAGCCTATTTGTAATATATTGGTAGTCTTGGTTTCGTCTTACACCATTGTCCCCCTCAGTTCCTGCATAGCCGCCTTTCCATCACACAAAGGTTAGTTTATAAATCCTTCCAACAGCAGTTTTTGATGATTTTTCAGACTGAGAAATGCAAACACTGAACTGGTCTTTGACCTACTGTAGAAAGACTAGTGAAAGAAGTCTCTTCAATCATTAGAGAAATTTTAAATTTGTGTAAAAAAAATCACAACATATCGGTATTCACAGCATGGATGGAAATGAGTAAATGCAGATTCTCAACTGTCAAGGATTCTGTGGAGGCACATCCTATAGGTTTCAGCATCCTTACTTTTTAGCCAAAGGTTGAGTAATAGAAAACTTGAGGTGGAATACAGTGAAGTCTCGGACCCAGAGGACAGCTACTTGTGCTTCTCTCTAAAAACAGTGATGTAGGACGCTGAAAATCAAATTCCTATTTTGCTTCCTACCAGGAATGGCCCTGATTCAAGTGCAAGACACTCCTATGAAGAATAAAGATGCCTGGTCCATTCTCCTAGAAGCTGGATGTTCACAGGAAATGCGATAGACTCATCATTGTGATGAAGAACTGTCAGTGACCGTTCTCCTTTTACCCGCATTCACTTCCCCTCCTAAATTATGTTTTCTATTTCCTAATCTTCCAATATGCCAATCCTCCTTCCCGCTCCTTTCCCTTCCCTCCGTCCCTCTCATTTCCCATCCACAAACTAATTCCATCTCCCATTCAATTTTATTTATGTGTATGCTTGTGTGTGTGTGTGTGTGTGTGTGTGTGTGTGTGTGTGTGTGTGTGTGGTGTGTGCGTGTGTATGTGTGTGTATATGTGTGTGTGTATGTGTGTGTATATGTGTGTGTATGTGTGTGTATGTATGTGTGTGTGTATGTGTGTGTATATGTGTGTGTATGTGTGTGTATGTGTGTGTGTATATGTGTGTGTGTATGTGTGTGTGTGTGTGTGTGTGTGTGTGTGTGTGTGTGTTCTCACAGATGCACATGCCAGTAGAGAGCATTAGATCCTCTGAAACTGGAGTTAAAGGTGGTAGTGAAACGGCAGTCAACGTGAGTGCAGGATGATAAGAACCAAACTCAAGCCTTCTGCAAGAACAGCAAGTGATAGAATTACTGTGCTGTCCTCCAGCCAGTCCAGTTAGCTGTTGTCTATATAATACCAGCAGAAAAATCTAGAAATGAAGAGACCCCATCCTGGCAGCATAGGTATGCTTCACTATAGACCAAGTAACTTGAGTTTTATCCAAGAGAGTGAGAGAAGTGGTATTGCTGGGTTTGCGTTTCAGGGAGTGCATTGCAAATGAAGGATGGTGAGACACAAGGTGACGATGCTTTCAGGCAGATGATACAGAGTCCGCTGAGACTCTGTAGCCACAGGCTGGGGGAGCGGTCATAGCAATATGGCTGAAGGTTTTACAAGTAAGGTAATGAAAATACCCAAAGCTTGAAAGTATATAAAATAAGAGAGGATGAACTGCTAGAGTAGAAGAAAAGAACTAGGAAAAAGATGAATGGCTGGACCTGGGTTGTAGTTTAGGAAACAGGAATGATGCTGAACAAATAGTTGAAGTTTCCATGTGCAGATTAAATTCTTGTTGACTAATTATAACAGCCCTAAGTGACATAGGGAACAGAGAAGGACTAAGTTTTTGAGAAATGTGGAAATGGGTTGTTACGATTTCCACTACCCTGAGAACATGTAAGACTCTGTGGAAATTGTCTTAAGACAGAACGTTTGGAAGGATTCTAGTGCTGATGACTAATTTTTGTAAGTCTTAGCAACTGAACATAAAAATGAGTACAGAACACTAAGATATGGATTCTGGCTAATATGCAGATTTACTAATAAAATATGCAGTTATTCAGAAAAGAGTAGCCAGGGAAAGCAGCTATGGCCTTTAACAAGAGTAAACAAAGATACTTGGGAATTCTTATCCATTTCACTTCCTGGCCACTCTCAGTGCCTGTTCAAGTATATTCCTTAGAACATAGAACACCATCTATACAAAGATGGTGACTATTCAAGGGGAAAAGATAAGAAACAGAATAATTATTATTGTTGATATAACAAAGGGACACACATACACACATACACACACACGGAGAGGGAGAGGGAGAGGAGAGGAGAGAAGAGGAGAGAGAGAGAGAGAGAGAAAGAGAGAGAGAGAGAGAGAGAGAGAGAGAGAGAGAGAGAGAGAGAGAGAGGTTCTTTATATATTTGCATTTTACAAGGATTATGATGTCAATATTAAGTTAAAAGGAAAGGTAGACAATGTGCAGAAGAGTTAACAGTTCACATGGAGAGTAGTAGAGAGCTGGTGGGAGTAGGATTGAAAGAACTCAGATACAAGTTAGAGGACAGTGAAATATGGATTTGAAGCCTGGGTTTTGGATATGGGTGCTATTTGTTGGAAAATATAATGTAAGAGATGTTTAGACTGAAACCAAGCATCAGTTAGCTCTTATTGAGCCAGACAAGCATTAGAGAGGCTTTAGTGGTTATTGTAGCTAGGTTTTCATTGCTGTGAAAAGACATCATGACCACAGCAACTCTTCTAAAGGCAAACATTTAGTTGGGGCTGGCTTACAACTTCAGCTGTTTAGTTCATTATCATCATGGCCTGAAGCATGGCAACATGCAGGCAGACATGGTGCTACAGGGTCCAAGAGGTCTACATCTCGATCCATAGGCCTCAGAAGGAGACTGTGTACCACACTGGATAGAGTTTGAACATAGAAGACCTGAAAGCTCACCTTCACAGTGACACACTTCCTCCAACAAAGACACACCTACTCCAACAAGGCCACACCTCCTAAGAGTATGGCTCCTTATGCCAAGCATCCAAACACATGAGTCCATGAGGTCCATACTTATGCAGCACTCTACAGTAATCTAGGACCCAATTTGGTTCTAACTACGCAGTATGCCTTTCTTGTAATAATGTGCTTGGCAGCCGAACTCTTTTGTCTGTACCATAGTAAATACACATGCCCCATTTTTGAAAAACACACCTAGAAACCACATAACTCTTTGTGCTATCACTTGCCTCGATCCACACAACCTCTATCTATGTATAAAGTTTTCTGCCTCTAACAACAACCAAATATAGGCAGTTCTCATTCAAGTGTATTATCAACATAATAGAAAAATAGAATTATAGAAACATAGCTCCTTCCTTTATGCTTTCTAATATCTAGGGTTTGTACTAAAATATTTTAATAATAACATTCCATATTTTGAGCATGTAGAAACTGAAATACAGAAACATGAGATGAATATTACATGACTTGTTTCCATTTTATATAGTAAGATTCACAATAACATTATAAACCCTTTTTATCTCAGCATCATTGGTCAAAATGTTTGTAAGTTTGTTTATATGCGAATGTGTTCACTGGTGACAGTAAAGCAGTAGAAGGAGATTATTGGAGCCCTAGGAATGGGTGAAATTGTACATGGAACATTACAGAGTTAGAGAAAAACCTAAGAAGAAACATAAAAGCTAATAGTAAAGAAAAATAGAGCATAAAAGAAAATCAGCAATTGGAAATCAATAATGGAGGCACAGACCTTCAAAGTATATCATATATACCCAAAATTCTGAAATAAAGCCAATTATTATGTAAGGTAGAATGTATTTATATTATTTGTAAGGAAATGAGTGTTTTGGATTGCAGCCTTGTAGAAGAGCTCTGGCCTAGGACATAAAAGGCTACGTGTTTGTTCCTAAGCACTGAAGAAAAAGAGAACATGCAAGATGAATGGGATAATTGGAGTTAAAAGTAATACAAAACATGAAAATATGCCTGGGGGCCTTTATGAAAAAAATTCACATTTTACACTTTTTTCCAAGTCTAAAAAAATAATTCCTAAGTTACACCATTTTTCTTCAATGACATTTATTTTAAATTGTCTTCTGATATGCAATGTTTCCAATAAATATTAATGATCAATTTTGGGCTTTATAAAACCTGAAATTCCTTACTTGGTACCATCTGTATAGACCTGGACAGAGCTGTCTGACTATTTCTGACATGGATATTATACTGACTGTCTTTAGGAGACAATCTCACAGAACTCTTCCTGACCTTGACTTCCTGCAGTATTGACTCCTAATTACTGATAAACATAGTCAAATGGAAAAGCAACCCCCTCCCCCGCCCAGCTAGGACTGCCACTAGTCCATCATACACATTTGCCTGGGAGCAATTGCTATTCTGATGACTGCTGTAGCTTTCCTTAACCCGCCACAGTGACCTCTCTGGCACCTAACTTTTCCAGTATTACTAAAATGTATTATCTTTCAATGAGAAAAATCATTGATTTGTGAACTTACAGCCAATCTAAGCTGGTTCTAAAGCCAAGCAGCAGGACAACTTTCATTTTCAGTTATAACATGCCCAACATTTTGTCAAAGCAGCCACATCAGGACCTACAAATTATGTGTCAAGGAAGGAAAGCCACAGGATATGCCTGTCTGAGATTTACTTTCTATTTTTTCCCCTTTTTTTTCTCTTTATTTTTTTCTGATTCTGATGCTTTATACACTCTGAGATTTAAAGTAAACAACATGTCTCTACCCTACATGAAAAACTAGTTATATACAGTTTTGTTAGAAAGAAGATACAGATCTAGTGCTGTTTGTTTATTTATATGTTGACAAACAAGTCAACAAATATCTGCTCCTTTAACCTTCTGGCTGAGTTTTAATTCACTTTCTGCAAGTATTATCATAATTCATTTTATTACCATATGCAGATCTGAAATTATGGATACATTTGTTATTCACTTGTATGACGATATGTACAGTTCATATATATCTACACCATATTAGCAAAGATTTCCTCACATACCTCTTTAATATATGAAACAAATATTCTCCTCTGCATCGAAGTCCACCTAGATTTAATAATTGTTGAGGAAGCAGATTTTAAATAGCTTAACTATGTGTCTGATGTACTTAGAAGATGCCGCTCTGCTGTTAGACATGGATTGCTTAACCCCTCCATTCCATCATTTCCCACTGGTGTTGTCTTTACCTGTTTGCCAGAGGAGATGTGTGCATCAAAAATACTTGCTTGGGTTTCCGACTCTAAATTAAGTAAGGAAAATTGTTCCATATATTAGCTCTTGTTTTTAAAAATCATTCCAAATGTTTAAGGTGACAAGACCTGGTAAAAGAGGCCATAGACTGCCTATTTTCCTTCCCAGCTCCCATTGAATGGCACTGTTGTTCACTTCATAGTGAGAGAGCATTTTTGCATCAAATCATTAGTTAGCAGGCTGGAGAGATGGCTCAGTGGGTAAGAGCACCGTCTGCTCTTCCAAAGGTCCTGAGTTCAATCCCCAGCTACCACATGGTGGCTCACAGCCATCGATAATGTAATGTGATGTGATGCCCTCTTCTGGCCTGAAGGTGTACATGCGGGCAGAACACTGTATACATAATAAATAAATAAATAAATAAATAAATAAATAAATAAATAAATCTTTTAAAAAATCATTAGTTAGCATATTGCTTAGAGGCAAGGAAGGATACTGTCTGTCTGTTTTGCACAGAGTATTTATAATGTCATATGTACTTGAACTAGCAGGTTGCTTTAAGATGTTTCTTGTTATCACAATAAAATAAATCCCTTTGTAGAGGTTAAACATAATATTATTTTAACCCTCATTTATTGAAAAATTAAAATAAAACAACTATAAATGTATGCTCTTTATCTACCTAAACTGGAGGAGCGTGCCGTTCCCTCCCACCACCACCCCCCCCCACACACCTTCAGCTGTTTTACAAGGCAGATAAATTCAGCACAAGTGAATTCTCTCCACACATTTTAAGAGTGAGTACTACCGAGGAGAAATCTTAGAACATCATCCAATCAATAGCTTCTCCAATTCCACCAACAATTTTCCCATCTCAAGTGACCTCAAGAGGGTTAAAGGTCTTTGAGGTAATCAAGGCTTACGCACAGCATTAATTAATAATGTGTACATTTGCTGCAATTTAGATTGAGCTTGTTTTTTTTAAATCAATTATCTATTTTAAGATCCAAAAGGCAGCAGTATGCAAAGAAACTAACACAAACAAAATAGGCCATTTTGCCTCCACGTTTCCATGGGAATCAGGAAATAACCCATAGGAGTGTTTGTCTTTAACTTGGTGTAAGTATAGGTCTCTTCAAAAGCAACAGATACGAATGAAACTGTCACCACAGAGCATCCAGAAACACTTTAGCACTGTCTGTACATCAGTGTTGTGATGGATCTATAAAGGAAGCTCATACAGCACAAACATACTCTCACTTCTTAGTAGAAATGGCATATACTCAATTTTGATATTTGGCAGGGAAAAAAAGGTTTTTTTTTCTTGTTGAATATCAAAAAAAATCCTTTTTTTCCATCATGACCAAAATTAAAGACATATTTATGTCTTGGTTCTGCAACATAAAACACACCCTTCCAGAATCACATATCAGGATCCTTGAGTGTCTATATTATTATGCCATCTGCATGAATTTATGTCTAAACGCACTAATAAGTACATGGTGATTTGTTGGTACTTGGGGAGGGCACTGGTTTTTTTTTACATTTAGAAATGGACTTTGTTTGCAACGTGTCCCCAATAGTGTTCCATCATTGTCATGTAGCTAGGTGGCACTTAGTTTACTCCACATGTGGAGTTTTATTTAAACGTGATTATTCTTTTCGGAGGGGGGTGTGAAATTATAAAATAGCTCTTCATTTAAAAAACATGAAAATGTGTTCACTGAACATGCTAATTCTGTCCTAGTTGTATCCGGCTAGATGTACACCACATGTCTTCCTCTAAAGAAATAGCAAGTTCACCTTCTGAAGGCTACTTACTCCTCTACAATCCGTGGTCATGTCACTGAACTCCTAAGTGACTCTGTCACCCATTTCCTTCCCACAAGCACTCTATAGCATCACTGAAGTCTCTGCAGGAACATTATAAAGAGCTTAAAAACATGGAGCTGCTCAATATTTAATCCTGATTAAGAGCTTCACTAAGACCTCTTAGTCCAATTAGTGAGGCTGTGGGTCAAGATTCACTTACATGTCTATTGCTAAAGTTTAACCCTTATGAGTTCATAATTTACATGCCTTACAGAGGTTTGGAAATGATCTAACGATAGTGTCTTATCTGAATAGCCAGGCTATAAAATTCATAATTTTGCTTTGAATTTTGTGAAGACAAAAATCAAACTTGAGCATTTTACTGAAAGAAACAGTATATATCAGTAAAAATATCATGAATTGGACTATCATTTTTCTAATGTAGGCCCTTTTCTATGATTTAGACCTCATAGGTGATGTTTTATTGTTCTAAAATCTTATAGTTGCTATTTTTCCTTAACAGACATAGTTAGGAAGTTATTTTCTTGTCTGCTAATCACATTTTGGTAACCATAACCTTAAAATAAACCTATGAATGTAAAAAAAAAAGTCAAAAGTCATAGACTTTCTCATTATACCAGATACAAATAAATAAATTAATCCTTCTTACTGTGCTTTCAACAAGAACAACAATAACAGCAAAATGAGATTGATAGAAGTATCTATAGAGAGGACACATTACTATGAAATTTGCTTTTTACCCTGTAGGTAATCATATGCATGGCAATTCAAAGAAAAAAACTGACCATTTATACATATTTTAGCTACATAGCTTTCAAATGCCTTCTTTAGATTTCATTTTCTGAGTATTTAATTATAACTACAGAAGAAGAAGAAGAAGAAGGAGGAGGAGGAGGAGGAGGAGGAGGAGGAGGAGGAGGAGGAGAAGGAGAAGAAGAAGAAGAAGAAGAAGAAGAAGAAGAAGAAGAAGAAGAAGAAGAAGAAGAAGAAGAAGAAGTTGGGAAATATCTGTATTCATTTATTTAAGAAAAGTTTTGTTCAGGATATCTGTTATGGCCCTAGAAATGTAAAAAATTTACCTCATATTTTTTTTGGAAATAGTTTATCAACTAGCCATTACTATCTGGAATCTTTGGATTTCCTCATTAACTATCAAAGGGATGATATGAGTTGTACCATAATTTTAAATATTGGGGACAAATGGTGTGCAGTTTCCTTAGCGCGAACAGTGTTTGCTCTTGGGAGTAACATGGCACTAGTAACAGAGGGCTCATGCACAAAATTTAACCTCCTCAGGAAAGACAAGAACTCCCAGGATTGAGACCACACAAGGTTAAAACAAAACTATAAAATTTCAAAAAGACTGGCATAGTTTAATATAATGGAGAGAGTGAATGCAAAATTGTATGGTTTCTTTTCATTTCTCAACAAAATAAAACTTTTCCAAAAGGACATTCATATGACTGTTTTACAGATAAGTGAAAATGAATTTTGCTAAGACTTAGAAGATGTAAAGTTTAAACTTAATTGCATGGGGGAAAAGCACATGATTCAGTATGAAGTGTTCAAGATAAATCGCTGACAACCCTATCATACATGAGAAAACACAATAAATTTGAATTATATTCATTGCCAAGGGAGAGTTGTCTAGAAGTTTCATATGTTAAATATGAGTTTAATTTGAGAATTTCTCATTATGTTGAGAGGAGTACTCTTATGGATGCTTATGCTAATGAAACCCTAAAGACTTCACTCAATGAACTAAGGAATCGCGAACATTTCCACAAGAGAGATGATGTCATAAATGTCATTGATTGTTGTTGTTTTCTCTAATGTCTGGAATTTCCTTCATGACTTGTCTAAGTGCACAATAATTTTTAGTGTTTCTGAATTATTTATGATATGAGGAGTGACCTCCATAGGTCCCTATTATGAGCTATCATACAGAATTACACAACAGTGCTCTGAAACCACATTGGAAATGGATACATAAATGCTGATTTACATGGTTTCCAATATACTATCTTTTACTGCCTCTGAGCATTGCATTTCTGAAAGCAATATAATACTTTCAGAAACCCTAAGAGGAATGACAGCTACCACATTAGAGTCTCAGCCCTTAGGATTTCATACACAAAAGGTTGTGTATCTTCAAAGTGGAGCAGAGATTTGATGTCACAGCACTGAAGATCCTTTGGGTGACTAATACGCTTACAAACTAACAAAAAATGTCATATCATATGCTTTGGATATGGCAGTGGACTACATAAGATAATTTTAACATTCATTTATTGAGTATTAGCAACTTGGTGATATAAGTGAATCACAAGATTTACCAAGTGATAATGTAATTTGACAGTAAGGAAAGTTGCCTCCTAGGATAAAATATTTTAATATCTTTAAAATGACTTTAGGGGAGAGAAAGGCATATTAGAAATTCTAGACAAGCATTGAAAGGGCAGGCAAACCTATCTGTGGACATTCCCTTAATTTTATTTTGCTTCTGTGTTTCCTTTCCACCACACCTTGTAGGTGTTCAAATTTTCTTCAGAACAAAATCGAATAAGCTTGTTTTGGGTCACAATCCAGACCAATATTTACATTAAGAGGAAGAGAATTGGATCACAGACAGAAAAATAATTTTCACCAAGTCTTACTTAGCATCTTACCATACATATATATTGACAGACTACGAAGAAAATAAGAGAAATCTCTCCTCCTTGGTGTGCCTTTACCCTGTGAGAAAGCTATCTGCAAAGCTTCACAGATCTGGGAGTTGTGAGAACGTGCCCTTTCATAAGTCAAACACTAGCAGCTGATTTCCTAGATGTTCTTTGGAAGCCATATTAGACTCCTGTTTCACAGGAATACAGTGAGTCCTGACAGCGGCACTGGTCCCCAGGGTCTCTGAAAGCTTTCATCTCTTCCTTGATTTCTCTAAGCGCTAACTGTCTTATGCCTTGTCCCTGCCTGTGCTGAGATGCTGAGCTTAGAAAGGATGGCCTCCCTGCTTGTTAGGGCAGGACTAACAAAACAAAGGAGACCTTTTGGTAGATTTTGACGATTTTCAGATGTCTAGCTGTGTATACTTGGGCAACTAAACGGAGCCTATGTGTCTGCTTTGCACTGAAAATAAAACCTGCCCCCTCCAAATTGTCATTAAAACAGCAGCAGCTTCCAATGCACTGTATTCTTCCTGAAATATGGCTAGTTTATCTTTTGAGAGTTGATGGCTGCTTTTATTTAGCAAAAATCATTTCCTTTGTTCCATTTCTTTCTGTCACATTATTCAAGGTAATAAATACTCCATGGCAGAAATTGTTCCTAAGGGAAGTCTTTAAACCCAATTGGGGAAATGCTGAACTTTATATATTCAAAAGCTCTCTATCATCCAACAGTGCAGTGTCTCAGATGGTTCCTGTGAATTATATGTTTTCTTAGGCCTAGGAACGATGCAAGGCAAAAGCTGACTGTAGAGTATGTCACATTTCATGTACTGGGAAAATACGAACATTTTGCTACACTTTGATATGTTTCTAAATATCAGACTTAACAAGACACAAATTTCTTCTAGGCATGATCAAATGAAGAAAATACCCAATTTCACACTTTCTAAATTCCCTGAGTTTGCAAGTTTTCTGGTTATTAACCATTCCGTATTGACCTTTATGCTTTTACCCTGAGTGGTAGTGGACAGTGAACTGAAAAATACAGGCCTTCTACAGCTGAAATAAAATAATTAGCTGCACACACAGGAATAAAGACCTCATGGGTCATTATAGGAGTTCCTCCCATACCCCATCAGAATTGGCGCTTTTGATTTAAGTGGGATGAGCTTTCCACAAATTAACAGAAATGTTTAACTTAATACTGGCTGTCTGTGATAATCAGATTTTCAACCAGTTAAGAGAGTGAGCATTTACATTTTAGAGCTGTATAATAATTTGAACTCACAGGGGAGAAAAAAAAACATTGAAAGGGACCCTTTGCTTCTTGAGTTAAGTGTCGTCGGTGAGAGTGAAACTGGGTATAAAAGAGTGATCAGAGCTCTTGAAAAACCCACGATCAGCATCTTCCAGCCACTCACAGATATGAAAATGATCTTATGTGTATTCTCTAATAGTAATGTGAAGCTGTTGTTCATAGCACAGAAATGAACCAAAAAGCAACAGAAGATTTTATCATCTTAAGTCAGTGCTAAAAGTCACCTAATATAATTCTGTGCTAGTTCTTCAATCCTATCAGATCCATGCACCAACAGCACAAAAGAGGTCAGAATGCTGGGACTTCTGGTCTACCAGAATAGGTTGTATTATTCTTAGATCACTTACTTAGTCAGAAATTATTTTGAAGCCTGATGTAATAATTCAGATGCTTTATAAAAGTAAGTAAAAAGATTTCCAATATGGATACTAGAATAGATAAGTTGGTGAAAACTAAAATTTCATATTCATATAAAAGATTACATGGGTATAATTACCCACAAAAGTAACTAGAAAAGGTGAATATGAGTATAAGGTCCTTTGATTTTAAAACACATAATAAAACCTACTCATTGTATGGATTCAATGTATATAATAAAACTTTTATACTAGTTCCACTGTATGTTGAGCATAACAGGGCTTTACAACATGATATATAAACAGAGAGAATGAGAGCGAATTGAGTAAGGGACATAAGTAGATTTTATAAAATGCAATGTTGTTATTGGAGAAAACATTTTAAAAAATCAAGATACATTAGAAATTGTAAGGAAAACATTTTCAACAATTGCTAAGTGTGATAATTTCACTGTGAACAAATAATTAGTTCAGACATAAAATTATATTAGAGTGAGTTAATGAATATAAATTTAAATAATTTACGACTTCTTTTGCCCAATAGAAAGCCATACCTCTACTTGGAGACATGAAACCCCCTGGTATTTCAGAGCTCACAGGATAAATCTAGGAGAGCTGGAAAGGGGGAGACATGGCATGTCTGTACCGTCTGACTTTCCTCATATCATGCTGGCTGCAGATACCTGGGATATGTTTAACCGTTCAGTGGTCTGACAGAGGAGGTTGGGAACAGAGGGTAACTCTTGGCTGCTTTATGTAGAACCTCCCAGTGATGCCAGCCCACACTACTAACATGAGATACTCTAGTAGACCGCCATTTTATTAGGTCACCTTGAAGGCACAGGGATTGTCAAGCAGTTGAGCTTCCCTGTTGATTCATTACTCAAAAGAGCCATTTAAGACTAGTGTTGTCACCTCCCCCAGACATCCACTCTACAGTTATGGTTACCCACAGTTGCCCATTCTCCATCGATTTTCATAGAAAGTCTTCAGGAATAAAAAAAAAAATGTATGTTTGAAAAAACTTTTATCTCCGTTTACTGTTATAATCATCCTCTCTTATTATTCATTGTTGCTCCAAACTGTTTACTAGGCTGGATTTTAAAATCAAAAAGAGGATCTACACAGAATGGTACAGTCTATGTGGCTTAAGGTGCTCACTGGGGGTCTTGGTTTATCTTCTGAAGATAACGAGGGAATTTTGTATACAGCTTTTGACATTTTTATAATATATAGGAAGAGGTGAGCAGTTTACTTTCACTGGTAGGAATAGGAAAATATAATTTCAAGTATAAGTAGCCTCTTTTTGTCTCTGTCATCCTATGGTCTTCAGGAAATAGATCTCTTGGTTCCTCTGCAGAATGTCACTGGAGTCTATTACACCAAACATGCTCATTCATTGTCTGGGAAAGCAGGAAACAGCAAACACACTATCTTCTGTACTAAAATATACATATGCCAAATTACAAAAGGTTGATTTCAAAATTCAGATACACTCCAAATTTAGGCCCTTGCCACATTGCTAAGCTTCTAAACAACCAGTAGTAAAGTGTATTTAATGAGACATTTAAAAATTCCACACACTTGGAACAAACCACAATCCTTATCCATCTGTCTGAACATTGGAGACAGAATTTCCCAAAGCCAAACCTTTCTGAACATGAGTTTCATAGTCACTCCACGAGTTTAAGGCCTTCTAACTCAGATCACCACTACTATTTGACAATGAAACAAAGCCTTTTTTTCAACTGTTAGTATTTTATTTTCTTTGGAAGAAAAAAAATGCTTCTACATAAGGACTTGGTTCTTACTACAACTGAGCAATTGTCCACAGAACACAAGGAGATGTGAAGTCCCTGTTGTTCAGATTGAATTGGAGTCAACTAAGTCATCAATCCATAAGTCTGGTCTTCTATAGCTATAATCCAACTAAACCACAATGCTGTGTATGGGATACGTACTGTGCCAATCTTCAGGGTCACATAGCTATGGCAGGATGCTTAGACTCCTGTGTTATTTAATCTTTTGCGTCTCTGCTACCTTTTTTCACACCATGATGCTCCCCTTAGGGTTCTGTCTATCCAGTAAGGGAAATAATTTACTTTGTTTACAAAAGTCTTTGCTGTACAACTGATTTGGTAATGATGATGTTCATTATAATTCAGAGATAAACTGTAAAGACAATGGTGAAGACAAATACTTGATAGGCAGATTGTGATCCTGAAAACAATGGTAAAACAATAATATATATATATTGGCCATTTGCTTATGAAGCTATAGCCACAGCTAAGTGGGAATTTGATTAAGTCGGCACCCTATAAAAATGAGTCTTTCTCATTCTCCAGTCACTCTGGTGAGTGTGTAACAGCTCATTCACAAGTTAGCACTGTTGGAAATAAGATACTACAAGGGGTCAACAGCAATTCATCTTCCTGAAAATCATTTGTATTCTAATACTGCTAAATATGCAGACCACCAACAGCAGTGACCAGTATCCACTTCCCAAGGCTGATTTTTCTTGGGATATCTGACCAACTGCCTGATAACAATTTATTAATCTCTGGGATTACTTTTTTCACTGGTGGAAAATTAGTTTCTAATATCCTCCTGAGAATGTCACTCAATCTGACATGCCTTTTCTAGGTACCATGTTTTGACATTCTCATTAAGGAAATGTTTGTGTAATGTTTCCTTTGTCTTTTTAGTATATTGCACAATCATTGCTTCTCCACAATGTCTAATAAATGAATTAAGTCCATTGAATCTGTCATTTTAGCAACTACCTCATTTCTTAGTGAGAGTTGACCCAATAAATTCACTGGATACACTTGTGCCAATTTGGTTACAGTATCACCTAGGGAGAAAAAAAGTAATCTGGAAAAATTAATTCATGGATATGCATATAGATTTATCGAGAAATATAGTGTACAGGTTCCCCATGATTTGGAAGGTACACAGACCTTTCTATGATGGATTTTCTAACACATTTGAAGTTAGATTGTTTCCTGTCTCTACTCCTGAGTCTGGTGGTTCATAACACATTGTTCTCAAAAGAAAAAGTCTCTAAGCAAGATCCTGCTAAGTTGGAAATTATGATGGACATTTGGTTTCTGTTACCTCCTGGACAGCAAGCTAAAATAAAAGGAAAGCTAAGGTTATTAAACTCTTGAGTATTCACTTACTGTGGAGAAATTAAACTACAGCTGCACATTGAGATTAAGAAAGAAGACTATATCTGAAGCCTGGTGTGTTCATCTATCCACTGTTACTATTCTTGTCCCCTAAAAATATTTAATAGACAGAAACCTTCTAGAAGTAGTACTACAATAGCCCTGAACTTCAGAACTCACTTGCAAGTAAGAAATGTTGTTTCTTGTCAAATCTGACTTGTGAGCATATTTAAAATTGGGAGGCCCTGGCAAAAAAGAATGGCTAGAGAGAAGGAAAAAACACCATGTGTATCCCACAGCCCTTTGCATCTACTGGCCCCTGGAAAGTAAGGAAAAAGCACCATGTGTATCCCACAGTCCTTTGCATCTGCTGGTCCTCGTACAGTAACTATTCATCCTTTCTGTGTATCCCACAGCCCTTTGCATCTGCTGCCCACCCCACCCCCACCCAGAAAGTAACTGTTCATCCTTACTGTTCCAGCTTTCACGAGTTGCCTTAATATGGTTGACGTTTGGCTTTTAAATTCTAGGGATTTTCTTTATTCTTCATCCTGATTGGTGGTTTTCTTTTGTTGATATTTTCTAATAGGTCCATTATTTAGTGTTTGGTTTTAGGCTTTCCCAATATTGGTGAACAACTTCATTATGTTATGTTTTACTTAGTAAACTATCTTCTATGAACTTTTTTTTTTCATCAGAAACTTTACTGGTAAAGAATTAGAAGTCAGAGAACTCTCATGTTTCATAATCAAAAAACGTATTCAAATGTATCCAATGTCTGGTATTTCACACAGCTTCCTGGCTCAGTAGAATCAATAAACTCATGTTTGAAATAATCCTTCTATGTTTGCTGGGTAAACAGGGGTTTCTAGGGAGTCAGCAAGATAAGTGTGGAAGGGAGAAATCCAAATTTAAACTTCTCACAGAAGGCAGACTTGAGTAAGAGTAGTTATGCAGGCTCTTTCAGAACAGAAAACTCCTGAGCTCTTATGTTCATGCATGAATAAAATGCATTGATTACTCTCACCCCTTACCCTCTCTCAAGCTCCTTCTGTTAACTGTTAACCCACTCCTATCCCTTCAAATCCCTTTCCTATGCTCAGGTCTATTTTTCAGGCCCCTCACTGGGTTTATCTATGCACATCTCTATGAGCACAGGTTAGACCATTGTAGCCTCACCAATAGGTACGCAACTGATGACAATGGCTCTGTCTCTACTAAAGTCACATGTGATATTTTCAAATAATAAAGTTTTGTTCAAAGAATGGACAATGTAGATAAAATTTCAACTTTAGCAGGATACTCCTAAGATAAGTCTAGGAACACAAGCTGGACCCAATGAGGGGACTGGGCATAGGAGAACAAAACTGAAGGTTACCTGGGAAGGGAGGGGAGTGTGGAGAGGTGGGTTATGGAGTGGGTTGAGGATGGAGTAAATATGTTCAAAATATATCATCTGAAATTCTCAATGAATTGTCAGGAATAGTGGAGCATTGTCCTTAGTCCCAGCATACAGAAGGCAGAGACAGGTGGATTTCTATGACCTTTATGCCAACCTGATCTATATAGTGAGAGTCAGAACTCCCTCATATTTCCCTATCTGAAAGAATAATTAATAACAATAGTGTTGGTATAATAATGTTGACTCATTTAAGTTAACAAATTTCACAAAATAATTAATTTTTAAAAATTTTTTGTTCAATGGAAGTTTCCTTTAAAAGTCTGAAATCTAAGCAAGCAATATATATTATATATAACTGGATATATATGTATATACATACACAAAGATATACCCAGATACACACACACACACACATTAGTATTTTAAGACATATTTTCTCTGTGTAGCTCTTGCTATCCTGGAACTCACTTTGTAGACCAGGATGATCTCAAATTCAGAAATCCATCTGCCTCTGCCTCCCAAGTGCTGGAACTAAAGGTACGCACCACCACACCCAGCTACAAACAATATAATCCCAACTTAAACATTGTCACTATTTAAAAAATAGAAAATATGCTACATATAAAATAAACCTAAATAATAGTATATTAATAGTACCAGGGTAGTAGAAATATGGACATAACACTACTTAAAAAAATAAAGTAATAGATGCTCCCACTTTTTCAAAAATACTTAAGATATATAATATGAATCTTGTTTCTAAATTTTTTCTCTGTGACTTTAACTTCTCTTCTGTCAATATGGATGGTGTGTGTGTGTGTGTGTGTGTGTGTGTGTGTGTGTGTGTGTGTGTGTGTCTATGTGTTTCTGTGTGTGTTCATATCCAGGTGAGAACAAATGGATAGATAGATGGATAGATAGATAGATAGATAGATAGATAGATAGATAGATAGGCAGATTCCATGCAAAATGAGTTGAAAATATAAAAACAATAGAGAAATAAATGCAGCTGAAATCATTCTTCCGTGGCCTCTGCCTGAGACCTGCCTCCCTGAGGTCCCTGCCTTAGCATCTCCACTAATGAACTATAACCTGTAAGCCAGTGTCCCTTTACTCCCAACCTGGTCTTGTTCAGTATTTTATCACAGCAACACAAAGCAAACTACAACAGCCATTAGTTCTTCCCTCTCTTTGTTAATTCCCAAGTGTTTGTCTTTATTGCTGTTATTATAAAAGGGACTGTGTTTACAATTTCTTTCTAGATTGCTAGTGTATGAAATGCAACTGGTGTTTGTGACTGTATGCTTGTCTGTGTATTACTTAAGCATTTCCCTATAAAAGGCTGCTTCACCTTTTATTAGATATATTTTTCTTTCTGTTTTATATTTATTTCACTTGCTTTTCTTGCTAATTTTAAATCCAGAACTTCTAATCTTATGTTAAGTAGAAATGATGAAACGTCCTTTGCCTTGATCCTTATATTACAGGAAAAATTTTCATGCAGTTTTATTGTTGAGGACTTCCATCGTGTTTAGGTAGATAATTGACTATTCTTTAATTAGGAAAAGGTATCAAAATGCATGAAATCTCACTTCTTTAGTGAGTTGTTCTTGTTTATTCCTTCAGACTCTTATTATAATGTGTCACATTAACCTCATTTTCTTATGTTCAATGCTGTTCAATGGCTTACTTTTCCTGACTCATTCTCAGCCAGTGTTCTTGTGCAACTTGGCCCTATCTGGCCAGGGTGGTATCACTGAAAGTGGTCTGGGCCCGTTTAAATGAACTAGGAATGAAGAAAATGCCTCACAGACACGCCCATGGGCCCACAGGTCAATCTGATTTCAGGCAATTCTTTTGAGGCTTTTCCCAGATGAGCCAAGTCGACAACTGAAGCTAACAATGCCACCTACACACACACACACACACACACACACACACACACACACACACACACAAATTGGAATAAGAAACTGATGAAAGCATAAATAAATAGCAGCACATTCAATATTCGTGAATTGGAAGAGTTACTATTGTTAAGGTATTGATCATTTTACATGATATATTCATTGTAATGATATCAAAACTCCACTGACTTCTTTGTTAAAGTAAAAATAAACTTGGGCTAAATTTTATATGAGCGTGAAAGGACTATGAGTACCCAGGACAGAACTGAGAAAGAATAAAGCTGGGACTCTGATGATTGATTCAGTGATGCAGGCCCTGAGCGCGATCACAAGGTTTGCAAAATCAAAACAATACAGATTATCACAAAGCTCTAAAAATCAAAGCCATCTAGGATGACATAAAGACAGACACATAGGCCAGACATACAGACAACAAGTCCCAGAAAGAATCCCTCACATACACAGGCAAGCGGTTTTCAAGAATTGTGCCAAAGTTATGGGATGAGAAAAACACACTCTTTTCAAGAAAATTTTCTGGGAAAACTGAACATACAAATGTAAACAAATGAACTTAGGACCATTTCTAATACCTATGAAGAAATGGTATAAATGGATCTGAAACAGAAATAGAATACTTAAAAATGCCAAAGTCTTTAAAGGAAACACGAGGATGAGAGTCATAATAGCACTGTGGATATACATCAGCAGTGGAGCATTTCCTTTGGATATTTGTGGTTCTTGGTGTGGGCGCCCACACAATTCAAAACAGAGAAAATATGTCAACCACTTACAATTGTTTCTTGGATATGATGCCAAAAGAAAAGCCAGAGGATAAATAGGCAGATTGGATTTTGTGACAATTAGGAAGAAAATTGGCATCAGAATTTGTTGTCAACATAATAGAATGGGAGAGGACACTTGTAAGTTATGAATTGGTAAAGGATTTATATTGGGGGAAAATATTCCGGAACCTCAACAGCAACAATAAACTGACATAATGATGGGCAGATATCTGGGAATGGTTATGCATGTTCTTATCATAACATTGGTTAGATCGAAACAGGAACATCATAAGTTCAAGGCCAGCCAGCAGTACATAGAAAGACCCTGTTTCAAAAAACTGAATGTGAAGGCCGAGGTAATTTGCATAGACATTTCTCTAATATTTATATTAATGACGAATAAGCTTGAAGAATCTGATGATTACAAATAGTAGTTAGAAAAATACAAATTGAAACAATGGGAATTCCCTGTGTGGGTCAACAGTTTCTCTCCCAGAAAACATGGGATATTAAATTAAATTTGCAAACCAAAGCATGAAGTACCTCCCTACAAGTTAGTAGTCAGGGAGATGCCAGAAGTCTCCAAAACAGCATAGTCTGTTGACACCAACCTTGGTCCCCCACTATAACTACACAGTATATGGCAAAATCCTATTACTAAAGATACTATATCCTTTAGCTGTGGGACATAAAAAATAATCATTCTGAACCAATTGGAATCTTCTTTCCTGCTGGCTAGCTTTCATAGTATTAGAAGGGGCTATGTAGGCTTCTGGGTGTCAGATAGGTGGAGAACATCAATGATCTTCTCCAGCACTGGATCCAACATGCTGCAATACGGACTAGCCAAGCAAAGTACCACCCGGACAACAGAGTCACAGCTGATTTATGACTGACTCTGAGGCCTGCTCCACATGAGTCAAATCTGGTATTGTAATCCTGGTGAAAAGCCCACAGCAATGGGAGCTAGAACCTGTGATGGTTATTTTCCTAAATGGCCATGCTTTCAAATTGCTAATTATTTACTCATCTACATAGACCTGGCTGCTTTCATCCTTGGTCAGAGGGCCGTTTTTGGTACTGATCATCAGTCAGTAAAGAGATACACAATGGTCAAAGTGCTGAGAATAGGAGGCTGAGTTCTAAGCTCTAAACAGGACATCTATATTAACTCCCACCATCACGGCTCAGCGAACACCAAAGAGGACCCAAAAAAGAGTGTAAGAATCAACGAATGGAGAGGAGCGAATGTTGTCCTTCAGTGATGTCATGGATTCAGAGAAGGCGTGGTTACCTGCACAAGGTCTGTACAGGAGCAAGACAGTCAAGGTCCCGGCACACAAAAGTCCACCCCTTACGGAGGAGCTGTTGGCAGTGAATAACAGCAGGAAGAAGAACCTTTCCTTTTTGAAGACATGCTGACTGTTAGGTTTTCTTCCAGTGGTTGTTCTCACATCCTTGTACATATGGACTGTACTGACTGTATTTAGAATTTATCGATGAAAAGGGGGAAATAGACAAAGTTGAAAGGATATATTGGAGAAGTTATGGGGAACATTAAAAGGGAAAATGGGGCATAAAAGTGGGAAATTCTTAAATAATAAAAATAATAAAACTGTAATAGTATAGTCCCTTATACCCATATGGATGGCAACAATTCTCTTTTCACAATATCTAGAAATTAAAAACAGATTAAATGTCTGTCAGCAGAAATAATAAATAAATAAAGGAAGGAAGGAAGAAAATGTGTTACATATAAAAAACAGAATATTATTTAGCTGTTAAAATATATGTATATAATATATATGCATATATCTAATATACATATATCCTATATATACAAATATCGAATACACTAGAATTTGTGTGTGTGAGTGTGTGTGAGAGAGAGAGAGAGAGAGAGAGAGAGAGAGAGAGAGAGAGAGAGAAAGAGAGAGATCAAAATACAGTCACCAAATAAGAGGGAAAACAGAACCCAAACTGGACATTTCTCTCCACCAAATGAAGACTCCAGTTCCAGGAATGCATCTAATTGAATGGTTGGTAAAAGGTGGCCCAGGATGTTTGGGAAGTTAATTGATTCCTTTCCAAAAATGGAGGGTGCATCTCTTTTACTGAAGACAACACCTACACAACTCACTGAACATGGAGAAGTTGAGCTAGTGTCTACCTAAAGTATTCACTCCTACTGGTCGGTGTTTATGATACTGAAAGATACTCTGAAACACCAACCAAACTACAAATATTTCAATGTACAGTGGTGACCTAAAGGCAAGATGTGCTAATGCAACAGTGGTACAAAGCTTCTGGGACTAATTAACCAAAATCTGATTGGATTTAAGGAAGGCCTACTTCATGAGATGGAATTAATAGCTGACACTGCTCAGGCGCCTTAGAATACGAGACTAGACAGGCCAGGCATCTAGAGTAAAAACAAAATTAGTGTTATTCTAACAGAATATAGCAAGAAAACGACTCCCAATTACATCTGGCTATACTCACAAATCAGAGTCATCCCTGGCCATTACTAGAGAAGCTTCCTCCTGAAGTGGGTGGGAATAAATATAAAGACCCACAGCCAGAAAATATCCAAAGAGTGAAAAATCCTTGAAGCACTCAGTCTTAAATGGGATGTCTCCATGAAATACGCCCCGACAGGGAACAGGACAACCTGAAGACAGGAAGGAGAAAAGGTTGCAAGAACCTGAGGGTGTGGAGGACACTACGGAGACAGGGCCTTCTAAACCCAGCACGGCCAGTGCATACGTGAAATCCCAGACTGTGGAGCATGCGCAGAGGCTGGGAAGGTATAGGTCTGATAGGGTCCCAGCACTTAGAGTAGAAGTGGGCATAGACTTACACACTTAACCCAGACGCAATTGCCAATGGATAACTTCTTGTAAAAGAAAAATTAGTTGTCGCCAATGGAGGTTTATTCAGTATACAAGCCACTCCTTAGTGCGAAAATGAACTCAATGGCATTTTAGAGGGTGTTCATGATGCTTTGTGTTTCTTTGGGTTTTTTTTTTCTTACAACTCCTTTACATACACATTATAATTTTTTGTTTTATGTTTCTATGGGATCTCTGTTTAAGCAAATGGGTGTGTGTCTGTGTTTTTGTGTTTTTCTTGAATTTTTGCTATGGATTTTTTTTCTGCTTGTTTTGTCCTATTCTGATTTGTATGTTTTATTCTATAATAATAATTTTATTACTATTATCATTTAGGCCTGTCTGTATCTTAATGAGACAAGGAAAGAGAGATTGTGGGGTTGGGTACTTTGGGAGGTATAGATAATGTGGGTGAGGATAGAGGAGGGAAAATAATATTCAGAATATATGCATTAAATTCTAACTTCAATACAAGATGTATAAAGTAAAATTCTTGCTGAAATTTTTCTGAAGTTGAAACTTTTGTGGCCTCCATCAGTGTTAAATAATGCATCAGCTTCTATAAACATTGTAGTAATTCCTCAGAGAGTTAACAATGGAATTGTCACGTTTCCCAGAAGTTCCACAAATGATGATATCTGCCCCCCAAAATTGGAAACATAATCTCAATGAGATGTTTTAGTATCTATAATCATAGAAACACTATTTATTGCACCAAAAGTGTTGAGGAAAGAAGAAAATGTTTGTGAGAAGATGACTTAATGAAAAGAATGTGAGATATATATATATAAACACAGTAGGCTAAGACAACATGAGCATAGAAAAACCCTCTGAAGCAACACAGGTAAATACGATTCTATAATGCAGAGGTACCTGTAAAATTAGAATTGAGGTGAAATTAGGAAGTTGCAAAGGGGCATATCTTACTTGGTTCTACTTAGATGGGGCAGTCCACATCACACAGGCAGAGAACAGGAAAATATTTGCAATGGCCAGTGGAGAGAGTGGATGAAGAGCTATAATTTTTGGATGTGATTAAGTGATTGTAAGGCATGGTGATGATTTTGATTGCACAGCAGTATGAATCATTTAATTCCAGTGATCTGTACACTTAAGATGATTAAGAAAACAAATTATTTTAAGTGTATTTTACCACAATTTAACACATAGGATGGACTGATTTCATGAGCAGTGCAGATGTATCTACCCTATAATTTATGAGCTGTGTGTATCCCAGGATAGCTATGAATGAAGCTCCATACAGTTGACATAGAAGATGACTTGTTACAGGGTCAAACACATGTGATGATGACCTAATAAATACATTTGTGTGTTATAGTCTGTACTTGTGGTAACCTGGTTATTTCCCCAATATAATTTGCAGATGAAACAAAATACATTTCCAATTGAAAGTCTATGTTTAGTGCTTCCCACACATTAATCTATGATCTAGTCTCTCAACTGCTTCATCGAATGAACCCTAAAACTTGATGGGACAAAAATAATAACTGTCAAGCATTGCTCTGCTACATGATATTTGGGGAAAAAAAAGACAACAGGTAGCTCTTCTGCCGCAAGATCACTTTTAGGGTAAAACAGAAGAGTAAGACAGCTGGAAAAGGCACACACAATATGCTTCCTATAGCTCAAAGCACTCCCAGAGTTGAGTAATAGTAATCTAATGAAAGAAATTGGTGATAAGATTGCACACACACAATATTGTTTGGTTCTAATTAATAACTCACATTATTTTTCCTTCCTTTCTGTATCAATCAGTCTCCTGAAGGAAACCAGGCAGCAAACTCTTTTCTCAATGCAGATGTCATTGAGAGTTAGGCAGGCCAACATGCCACATTCACCTTTCCTGAGCAGGAAACATCACTCTGAATGCCACACAGAAGCAGATAGGCATGGGCAGTCTTTCGGTGACATTCTGGTTCCAAGTATAGGACAAAACTAGACTTTCTTACTTGTTAACATTTGTAGTTAAAGAAACGAGTCAATTATTTTCCTCAACATAGTATGTTTATAAATTGTTTGGAGTGTCATAACAATTTACTTGGATCACACTCACTTCCCTTCTATTCCTCCCAAGTCCATCTTCCCATCCTTATGTGCCACCCAAAAGAAAATCACACAAACAAAACAAAAGGGCTCCAACAGGTCCCTTTTCTGTTACTCATATACTCACTGGATTATGGTCACAGTCAGTTCTAAAGATTGCTCTGTTTAGAGGTCTAAAGTTGTAGGCTTGAACTCCAAACAAAGTTTTAAAAAAAATAACAAATTATAGTTCTACAAAACATTTTTTGAGCCAACTCTATTTTCTATCTACATGATATCCATTGCTTCATGGGTATGTCTTTGCAAATAAAAACAATAACATTCAAATTATGAAGCCTTTAAAAAAGGAGAATGGTGTCACACTGGTTTCATTACTCATCCCCCAGATCAAACTGCCAATTACCCACAGCTGCCTCTGAGCACTTAGAGGGTTTCACAGGGAAAACTTCTGTATGCATGTGTGTGGTTAAGCAAATATTTATCTGCCATCCTTTCTTTCTTATTTTTAATTGCAGCTGCTTATTCCCCACAAAGGGTTGTTTCAAGTGAAAGGCAGAGAGACTGTAGGAATGATGTCTGTTGAACTCAGAAGCTTAACAACAGAAAGGGGAAACCTTCTCAGCATTGAATAATGGAACTCTAATAAAAGACACTGATGATGAGGTTGTCCACAGCACTGCTTGGTTATCATTAACAAATCATATTATACTTCTCCCTGTAGTAATCAGTCTCCCAAAGCAAACTATGTGGTGAATTCTTTTGACAGAAGGCAATTCCATTCCTCCATTTCCCCCTTAACTCCAAAATGCAAAGCTAATGAACGCTAAAGGTCTCTACAAGGAGCACAGTAATCACCTATTGTATTACTGATTGGAGGGAACTTGCTGCATATTCAGAGAGATATAAAGAACCTGATTTTCAAACAAATAGTTTTGATAGGATAGGCAGATTCAGGACAAAGCTGAATTGTATTTAATTATGCTACTTTGCCAGGCTCTTATGATGGTTTTTCAGCACGCCAAGTAATATCTTTTATATCTTGAAGAACTATTCTGATGTGCAGAGTTTATCCCTTCATTAGTTACATCCATTTTAATCCCATTTCTCTGTATCAGTAGTCTCAGAAGATTGGCACAATAGTTGTCTAGGGAGTCAAAATATTGTCCTAAATAAAACATTTAGGGATGACATTTAAGACATTTATGCCTATGGGGACTGCAGCTTTCAAGAAATAATTTGGACTTTCTAAAATGATGACTTAAAGCAAAAGCTTTCATGTGCTCTCAGTAGTCTACATGTTTAAACTCATTTTTTTAAAAAAGAAACTTTTACATAATTCTGACAGATATGCTGTATTTTTTAGAGTCTCTGTTTATGGCACTCCCTCCCAAATATCAAACAGTTTGAGGTAGCCAGGGCTTGAGGACACTATCTTAACCCTTCTGTACACATCTCATTCTCAGCTCTTGGGAGGCAGAGGCTGGCAGATCTCTGTGAGTTTGAGGCCAGCTTAGTCTACAAAGAGAATCCAGGACAGACAGAGACAGAGAAACCCTATCTCTAAAAACAAACAAACAAAACCCCAAACCAAAAACATAATGGTGTGGAAACACCGACCACTTCTTAACTGACAATTTTGTTGGTCAACAACGCCAGTCAGACTCTGATTAGCAAGCCTCACACTGGCATCTCTGCGCACTTGCATGTAGCTGTAGGCTGGGTAGAGACGGATGTCAAGTTGGTTGTTAGGTGGTATTTTTTGTATATCTAGTGATAGATGCCGGCTGTTAGTAAGGCAGCAGCTGTCAGGCCAGGATGATGGAGTAAACTGGGAAAGGCTTTGTTTTTCTTGCAGGTTGCACTGAAACGTAAACTGTGTACCAGTTTCAAAGTTTCTTTAATCAACAGGCTCCAGTGAATGATCACTTTCAATTTTTGCTTGCCTCACATTTGCTGTTGTTCCACTGACCAAACCATGTGGCCAAGGCCAGTGTCAATAGGCAAAGGTACGGAGTCCTTCCTGTTATAACCACCCATTCCCTATTGATTTTTTTCCCCTGGGTGCCATATTTTATTGATCCATAGTCACCAATACATGTTTCTGTACAGACTGCTATGAAGAGTTTGGTATATTCCCTGTTCATTCCTAGGTGCCAGATTCTCATTCTGTATATGTTTGTCCATAAATATTTTCCATACGTGCTTATAACCTTGCACTGAGAGAGAAGGGAAGAGAGAAATAGATGAGTTCCTGGAACTTGCTGGCCAGCTTGTCTTGCCTAATAAGTGAGTTCTAGGTTCAGTAAAAAACCTGCATCTCAATGTTGGAAAACAGTACAGATACGTGATATCACACTCTGGCCTTCACAAATAAATGCGTATAAACATGTACACATTCTCACACCTGAATCAACATACCGAACCTATCAAAAATTCTTCCAATTATATTCCCACTGACAGTGAGACAGGCAGACTACTAAAATATACCACCACCTGTGTGCTTTAAAATATATTATCTTGCCTACATAATTAAAACATGTAACAGTACAACATAACAAAACCAATTGGGATGAAGTAAAGAATAGGACAAGTGTGACTCACAATCTAAATGCTAGAAGGTAGGAGAACTTGTTGGTATTTTTTTTTTAAATATCTGCCAAATATTTTATTTTTTTTTTTTTTTTTTATTTTTTTTTTTTGGTTTTTCGAGACAGGGTTTCTCTGTGTAACCTTGGCTGTCCTGGACTCGCTTTGTAGACCAGGCTGGCCTCGAACTCACAGCGATCCGCCTGCCTCTGCCTCCCGAGTGCTGGGATTAAAGGCGTGCGCCACCACGCCCGGCAAATATTTTATTTTTTAAGCATTGAAGAGCCATGGATTTCCTAGAGGGAAGTTCTGACTCTCTGATAGGTGTCAGCTTAAATATAATTATTCAATGAAGATTTGCAGGTAATTCTTGCTCAAGGTAACTGCTATTCAGGAGAGTAATCTCTGCTCCTCTGGCCTGGTTTCATCATCTACAGAATTTAGTTTCCTGTTATTCTTTTTAGTTTGGTTGGCTACATATTAGAATATGTGATTTATAAGGGATAGGACTTTGTATTAGTGCTATATATCCAGAAGGAGAGTCCACTAAGATTAGTGTTTTGTGAGCAAATAAATACCTATGACAATTATAACTATATATCAAATATTCCATACATGTTGGAACACACATATATTATATATGGTAATAAGGGAATGAAGGAGAAAACATGACTTTTAGGAGATAGAATGAAAGTAAATGGAAAAATAAACTAGATGAATATGGAAAATAATTACAAGGAATGTTCCAAAACAGACTTGTTTAACTGATACCTGTAAATTGTCTCTCTTTTGATTCATTGATGATATTTTGTTCTGTCACATGAATTACAGAGTATGAAGAAATGTCAGGAAAAAAGAAATACCAGACACTTAAATTATAACCCAACTAAAAGGTCAACAAATGCCAGTTAACACTTTTCTTCTTGGGTACATGAAATATTAAAGAGCCAAATACATCAAAAGTACAAAAGTATAGGAGCCTATGATACACTAGTGCCAAATTCAAATTTGTGCCCAAATAAATAATTAAAATGCTATCCTTCTAGCAAGCAACAAAATGAAAAACTAAATATAACATTACAAACCAAAACAGTCATCAGAGTGACTAACTGTCCATTTTATGAACCTGCTTTGTCAATTGGATTTCTCACTCAGTTATATTTGAAAATTACCCAACAAAGACAAACTTAGCAAAATAGCTCCTGTACTTTTGAAATCCCTCACAATTAGATGAGGAAGAAGTTTACAATGAATGCCAAGCATGTGGTACACATCTTTAATGACAACACTTGGGAGGCAGAGGCAGGTGGATCTTTGTGAGTTCAAGACCAATTTGGACTACAAAGTGAGTCCAGGCTACACAGAGAAATCCTGTCTCAAAATAACAGATGATAATAACAAATAATAATGATGATGATAATTTTAAGAAGCAAAAAATAAAATATAATATAATTTTCAAGTTACCATATTGTTCTAAAAAATGATATACCAATATAAACAACTTCAGTTTCTATGAACTTGAAATCATAAAAGTGGTAAGATTTTTTGTTTCTCTCTCTCTCTCTCTCTCTCTCTCTCTCTCTCTCTCTCTCTCTCTCTCCTTTTCCCCCTCCCACACACACAGGAGAGAGAGACAGAGAGAGAGAGAGAGAGACAGAGAGAGAGACAGAGAGAGAGACAGAGACAGAGAGAGAGAGAGAGAGAGAGAGAGAGAGAGAGAGAGAGAGAGAGAGAGAACAATTTCAGTGACCTGTTTCAATGAGTTTATTTCCACAATATACATCCACCTAGGGTTTGCTGAGTATACTGTCTCCTGTGGCCTCATGGTCAATGTGTCTTAAAATGTTACCAAAACTCAGCGCAAGCACAAATAATAGAGGGGACTGAGTGGCCACACTGAACAGCAGAAGATACATCTATACAATTCAACTGGTTGCATGGGAAGGAGATAAAAGATATTTTATAGTAACGACAAAGATGAGAAGGCAGAGAGAAGGGGGAGGGGGGAAATTGTTGATGTCAATGTCTTAGCTTTAAGTACAGAAACAATGCCCCCACACCTCTACTTTCACCAGTCTTTGCTACATGGAATCCTAGAGCTGAAAGAGAAGTGGACATAAGTCCCCACCCCTAAGCCAGAAGCCATCTCAAAATGATAACTGCTCACCAATAAAAATTTAGATTTTCCCCCAATGGAGTCTCATTGGGTATAAAAATCACTCTTTTTTTGTTTTGTTTCTGGTCTCTTTAGTGTAGGAAGGTACTCCACAGCCTACCAAAAGAAAAACGTTAACATCAAACTAGCCACAAAACCTTTTTACCAACAATGTCAGCTACAAGATATGCTAAGGCTATACTGGATTAGAATTTGAGGGAATGGCCAGTGAATGTCTGAATTCACTTAAGATACACCCCACTCCACAAAACCCATACCAGACACTGCTTAGGAGACCAAGAGCCAGAGATTATACAAACCACCCTTGAGGGCAGGCCCCATGCCCAACAGTAGAAGGCCAACACATAAGAAACTAGATATTTGCTTTCGTCCGGGCTTTTTCTTTTTCTTTATACCTTGCTTGTCCCTTACATTTATATTATTTTTCTTTATTTTTTTCATTTTATTGGATTCTTGTGTGTATGAGTGCATGTGTATCTGAGTTCATATATTTCATATGCCTTTTCTTTCGTCCTTTTTCTTCTTTTTGTTTGTTTTGTCCTACTCTAGTTTGATTGGTTTTGGTTGTTATTTTATTTTATTGTTAGTGTTTAGATGACTATTTGTTTCCTAATGACAGACTGAAAGGGTGGAGGGGCATCTCAGAGTGTGGCAGGTGAAACCATAATCAGAATATAAGGTATGAAAAAATATCTATTTTCAATAGAAGAAAAATAGAAAGAAAAGGAAAAGGGTCACGTGTATGTCTTCACTCACCTTAAAACACACACAAAATTTAAAAATATATTTATCAACAGTCACCACTCTTCAAACTATTTCTCAGTACTTAACTTCAAAAGAATATAAGAGTGGGTGGAAAGAAGGACCCAGAAGGCTCAGGAGCCCCACAAGGAGACCATCAAGACCGGCAGATCTGGACCCAGGAGGCCTGCACAAACTGTTGCACCAACCAAGGACAATGCATGCAGTAAACGTAGACCCCCCTGTTCAGATCTAGCCAACGGACAGCTCATTCTCCATGGTTGTTGGGAGAGCAAGGACTGACTCTGACATGAACGCTGGTGCCCCTGATTTGATCACTTCCCCTTGATGGGAAGGCCTGGTGACACTCAATGGAATGGGAAGCAGGCTGCCCTGATGAGACCTGATATGTTGTCAGAGGTAAAAGGGAAGAGAATAGGGAGAAAGAGGAACAGGGGATGGTAATGGGAACATACAAGGGAAGGGATAACAAGTGCATTGTAATCTGAATAAATTATTTTTAAATTTTTCAAAAGAAAAAAATTCATCTTAATTTAATATAGACACAGGACAAAGGATTAAGTGTATATATACATGTCTGCATAAAGTATCAAATGTTACATTCATGTTTATAATAAATTTGACAATCCTGTTAGCATGAAATTTACATACAGTTTGAATACTCTTCTGTGAAAAAACTCATCCTATGTATATCATATCTGTGTGTGTGTGTTTGTGTGTGTATGTGTGTATGTGTGTGTGTGTGTATGTGTGTGTGTGTGTGTGTGTGTGTGTGTATGTGTGTGTGTGTGTGTTTGAGAAGATGCTAGCATGCAATTATGTACCAAGGGTATTCTAGCAGTGTTGTTTTACAAAAGAAAAAGTCACAAAATATTTCATCAAGATTAATATATGAGCAGCTGAAGAGAGGCTAAAATTAATCTTAGTCTGAAATATTCAAAAGAATGAATTAGACGATATCTGTTGATTTGTCAGAGTAAACAATTAATTAATATGTAAGGATATATAAATAATTGATTTACACACAAACTCTCCAGAAAATTTGAGAGAGGTCTAGATGTGTACGCATAATTACTTTTCTGACACACATATTCAGGGATATATATGAAAGAAGGAGTACAGAGTGAGGCAGCATATGTTACAAAGCAGGAGGAAGAGGGATGATTTGAAATAATATATGTTATTAAAATGTTCTAATAAGTATGAGTTTATTAGGATATGTAGATATAAAAAGATATTTTTTTTTAAATTAACACAGGGGGAGGTAATCCCCCTCAGGAACAGTCATAGGGGAGGGAAATAAGGGGAAAATGGGAGGGAGGGAAGAATGGGAGGATACAAGGGATGGGATAACCATTGAGATGTAACAAGAATAAATTAATAAAGGAGAAAAAAACTAAAAAAAATAATAATTAACACAGAAATTCATATCATTATTTGTTTTTCTCAAAATTAAACTTCTATTTTCCATTGGAAACATTTCACTTTCAAAAGCTCTTTTACAGCATATTGATCCCTTCCATTAAACCAGATCCAGATCTAGCCCTTACTATTGATTTTAGCATACAACCTTTACCCTGAAGGTTTCAGGTTAACTTTGTATAAGAAAATTGTTCAATCATTAAAATAGTTTAAATACCACAGACAGTAGCTTTAGTTGTTTATTGCTGCACATGGGAATCAAAAAATACCTTGATTTTAAATCCCAAAACCTAGGCAAGCTGATTTTCAGGGAAACTGGTCAGCAGGGAAAATTGAAACCATCCAACAGGAACTACTTTAAATTGCTCTCACAAAACAAAGAACTCATCAACTTATATATGTCAACACACGATGTCCTTTTCCCTCAGATTGTATTAAAAGAGATGTCATCTTCTTAGCATAGTATTTTAACCTGTAGTATGGAATTTATTCAGGTATATATTTATGAGATGCTTGTATTACTAATGTTACTAATTATTGCTTCAGTTTTTTTATTAACCAAGTCTTATTTGATATTTCCATAGCATTTTTCAGTGTTGTTTCTGTGTAACTATTTTCTCTACTTTCAAATATTTTATCCTAGTTTGACGACAGAGGCTCATTATATACGATATAAACAAACTTCAAAAGATCAGCAAATAAACACCACAGATGTCCCAAGAAGTTCTTGAAATTTACAAGACTCATAATGTATCCCATAGACATATATAAGCAGTAACAATCACCAGAGAGAATAGACTTTCTAACCAGCTGAGATGTCTGCAAGTGATAAGAAAGTTCTAGACATATGGCTTTCATGAGTCATCACCCATAACGGAGTGGGGTTTTTTGGTGTTGTAACTGCTTTGGGGTTATCCACGAAACTTTAAGTAGACTCTCACTTAAGTCTGTTTTTTTCCAGTGCTCAAGGTGTATGTGGTTTTGTTTGGTTCTTTTCCATGTCATACTCTTCAAATGTGTAGCAAGGCTGAGAATATGTGCCATTCCTTATTACAGTATATGAAATAGTAAATTTACTAACTAATGTGAATTATGTTTCTTGAATTAGGAATATTGTAATCTGTTGCTAATACAGGTTTTAATAATCAAGAAACAAAAATACTAATTTGTGATTTCTCAACAGATGAACATACATATAAAATAAGTACGTTATCCACCTCATTTGCTCCAGAGCTGGTAGCTGACATTTAAGAGGCTAGGATTTCCTGCTCAGTTCTTCAAGGCCTCTCTGGATTCTCTTATGTCTAAGATTTCTAGGCAAACATCTTCAAGCATCTTCAAGACTGGGAAGAAATTGAACTGCATAATATTACACATTAATTTATCACAATCCCTCCATCATCATCTATTCTTATTTTTATTCTTAATAGTTGTCTGTTATTGAAGACACTGCCTTCAAAGTTCAGTGAAATTCTTCAGAGCAACACTCTTTCCATACTTTGTACTTTCTCAGCACCAAACTACATGTTATAAACATTATTATTAAATAAAAAAATGTTTTCAATGGCCTTAAAATAGGCTAAAATCATTACTTTAAAAATGTTTCCATCATTCACATGGTCCAAAAGTCAATCCTAAATATCAGTGGATCATGAGACAGACACTTAAGTTCAGAGAAAGTTCATGCAGTGCAGCAGTTTTGCAGGGCTTCCTACTAGATAAATTAATTTTTTACCAGGGCTACTGATTTCCACAGAGGCACTGTCAAGCTTACAGGGACATTTCTGTATTTTTGAATCCATAAAAAATTTCACGACATAGTTCTAGATAGAGATTTAAGTGACAACTTTTCCAATTGACATTATTCATATCTGCTGCAATTTAATTATGTCTTTCACTCTAATATTAGCAACAAAACAATAAAACAAAGAGAACACAAACAGGAATAGAATTAAAGCAATATATTCTATTTTTATATATCAAAATGAAAGCTGATAATATTTTAAGTACAAATAGTTATGCACTAGATATAGCTAATTAACACCGGTAAGTGAGAACTAAACTTCAGGGTATAGATTGATTGTTTACTTTCATTTTACCCTACATACTTCAATTAATTTTCACAGCCTATTTATTCACGTTGGCTTTTGCCCCACTGTGTGTGGTGGGAAAGGAGTGTGTAGTTTATCAGCAAGAGCTGTCAAGCTCATATAAAACGTGGAAAGTCTATGTGTCTACTTGTATCATGGACTTAAATCTTGTACTCGATATCAAGTTATGAGAAAACCTTATTATAATGGTTTAAGGGTGGAAATGGTTCAAGGTGAGGACAGAGGATACGAAATAGACACGGGAATTGTTACACTTTTTGATGAAGTGATTTCTTGGATTATATACTGAGGCCTTACTGTTATTCTTATAGTGATAATAAGGAATGTGTTTGGCTAAATAATTAACAAGGAATACGTTATGTGGCGGTGGTCTTGCTGAGATCAGTAACATATGTTAAAATAGAAAATATTCCACTTAAGTAGAATCTGCTTAGCTATGGTTTCTCTAGATTTTATTACTTCTTGTCAAATCAAAGATTCAGGAGGATGGAGATATGGCTAAGTGGTTAATAATATGTGTTGCTCTTGAAAAGCAGCTGTGTTCCATTCCAAGCATCCATGTTGAGCAACCCAGTTCACCAAACTCTTGTTCCTGCAGATCCATGGAATGGAACCTCCCACTTCTGGCCCCTGTGAACACCCACCCCACATACATGCACACAAGAGAGATACACACAAATAAATAAAAGTTAAAGAAGCATTTAAAAAGAGCCAGTGTTATTTTTAAACTGTGAGAAAAGAATGTATAGTCACAGAATCTTGAGAGGTAGAGGATGTTTTTCCTGACTAAATGAGAGGAAAAATTCAAGATAATGTATGAGGAAAAGAAAGAAAGAGAGAAAAGAACTTCAAAAGTGAAATAACAGAAGGAAAGGAAGTAAGGGATGGAAAGAAGGAGTCAGAGAAGAAGGAAAGGGTCTTTAATTGGCAGAACACTGGGGCATGATCATGGGGAGGAAGTGAGCACCTCAGATCCATGTTCAAGGTCACACAGCATATTGACTTTGCTAGGATGTGAACAATATAAGAAGAGACTTACTCCAATAGACAACAAGTCATTGTAGGCAGGGAAATAATGACAATATTATTATCCAATGTATTTCATGAAGTCCTTAAAAAATACAGAACCTTAGCCAAAAATATGTTCAAGACACATTATTTAAAAAATCACATTTAACAACTTCAAGAATACACAAATATGATAGGGTTTTGTGGAGAAATACATGTGCAGCCGCAAAATCCATAAAAATCCATAGTGAGTCTGGGATGGAAGGATGCACAATGTCTATGCTAGTTATTATTTGTATTCATTAACTTTTTACAATGAATCTTTAGTACACTGAAATGACATAATCGATGCTGAAAAATCACACACTTAGCACTTCACTGTGATATGTACCTCGTTACCAGTAACCATTCCCCTCACAGGAATGCCATGGCCTTCATTTCAAAATAAAATTTTGCTCATTGGCAGTGTTCTGTGTCTATTTTTGTCGCCATCATTGTTTAATTTTTCCAATTTGAGGTAAGATGGACTAAATTAAAATTATGAGAGTGAGAGAAATGGATAGGCTCTAATCTCAGCAAGTCAGCAACAGTTAAATCTGTTGCTGCCCCTCAACATAACTGTCTCTGAAGCTGCTCACACTATAAAATTAGCAGCAGCGACTCAAAAAGAAGAGGAAGTAGGTGTTTCCCAGCATCTGTTTGAAGGATGTGTCCCCAAGTGTAATATATACGCAGCTTCCCAAAGCTCACAAATGACTGTCATTGAGGACTTACACCAGATGCTTTTATAGGCACGTCTTATTCTCAGAATCAAAGAGAATCTACAATTATAGGGATCCCAGGAGGACATGCTGATTTGTATTAAAACTAACATAGTAGGCTAAGGAACTCAGCCTCTGTGCTTCCTTCAGAAAGACCAGAGTAGTTGGCCTCTCTTCTCTCCCTCCTGGATCAGACACTTGGACCAGGCTGCTACCTGACTCTCCATCTCTTGCACACACATCAGGTTCTCAGGGTTATGTTTATGGAGTCTGACAAAAGTGTAGAGGAGCATCTGCAGCTACACAGATAGCATCTCTCTTCTAGATACAATTCTAGATACTATTTGCTTCTGGCACAGTTCCTCAGAACAAAGGTCACCACTGCTTGGGCTTTTCCCACGCTTGAAATGTTAACAAATTTGGAAAGCCGTAAGCCTAAAAACTAGAAGAAGATCTATGGAAATGTTTCTGTTAATCTTCATTAGATTTTTCTCCTTTAATTAATGAGTTTATTCACTATTTTTGGATCACAGCCTCCCCCGCGCCCCGGACTCCTCTCCCTCACAGTCTGCCCCCATACTCTCCTCTCCTCCTTAGAGAAGAGGTAGGTCCCGAACAGGCACCTACCCACCCTGGCACATTAAATTGCTGTAGGACTCAGCACATCCTCTCCCATTGAGGCTAGACAAAGTTGCCAGGTTAATGAACGGAGATCCAAAGGCATCAGAGTCAGAGAGCCCTCCCACCTCACTCCAGTTGCTGAGGGACCCACATGAAGACTAAGCTGTGTATCTGCTACACATGTGCAGGGAGCCTAGGACCAGTCCATGGATGCTCTCTGGTTGGTGGCTCAGTCTCTGTGAGCTCTCATGTGCCCAGGTTATTTGACTCTGTGGGGGATGTCTTATGGAGTCCTCCAGCCCTTCAGCTCTCTCAGTTGTTCCCCCAAACTCTTCATAGGACCCCCGAGCTCTGTCTAATGTTTGGAAGTGCGTCTCTACATCTGCATCTCTGCATCTGTTTCCATCACCTACTGGGTGAAGCCTCTCAGGGGATTAATGCTCGGCTCCTGTCTGCAAGCATAGGGGAGTAACGTTCATAGTGTCGGAGACTGGTCCTTTTCACGGTAGAGGATACTCATTCTACAATTCAGAGAACTATTATTTTTTTTTAATTTTTTAAATTAATTTATTCTTGTTACATCTCAATGGTTATCCCATCCCTTGTATCCTCCCATTCTTCCCTCCCTCCCATTTTCTCCTTATTCCCCTCCCCTATGCCTGGTGGCACTCAGAGGAAGGATAACAGGTTACCAAGAAGAGACTTGATACCCCATGAGCATATACAGGGGGAGGAAATCCCCCTCAAGAACTACTGTTTTTTTAAAATTATCTGTATTACCTGTAGGCCCAGCTAGCAATCAATTAAGACACAGACACTTGTTATATTTTAAAATAGCCTTAGTTAACCTGGGGCAGGGCAGATATCAATCCTCTAAACTACCTACGATAGGGGGGTAGGCATGGGATCCCTGTCTCAATCCCATGCCATCTGCTTCTAATAACTTCTATCAATCTACCTCCCATCCATAATCCCACATACTTGCTAATGTTCTTCATCTGGGCTGGATTCTCCATCCACATCAGCCATGTGCTTCTCCTCCAGCTAACCCATGGCGGCCTTCCTCTCTTCACTTCAGGTCTCTCTCCTTTCTACTCATGGTGGTCTTTCTTCTTCCCAGAGTTCCTCTCTCCTAGCCCCACCTATCTCCTCTGCCCTGCCCAGGTGCGATGGCTTTTCATTAAGCAAAAGGTTGGGTCAGAGACAGTAAGCAGTAATTAGCATCAAAATACATCAGACCATGCTCCAATACAGACCCAAAGAAGCTAAGGAACAAGGAGGGCCCAAGGGAGGGTGCAGGAATCTCACTCAGAAGGGGAAATAAAGTAGGCATTGGAGGTGGATGGAGGGAGGGAACTGGGTAGGAGAAGGGATATGGATGGAAGCAGGGACAGGGATTAGGAGTGAGAGGAAGGGAGGGAGGCTGGGGGAGAGAACAGAAACCAGAGGTGGGAAGAATCTCTTGGGTTTGCCAAGAACTGGCATAGGGGAGGACCAGGAAGTCTGTTTGGGCCACCTTAGCTGAGGCTCCTGGCATCTGGGGATATAGAGCCTGAGGCAGCCACCTTTTGTAGCCAGGCAGGTCTTCCAGTAAAGAGATAAGGGAACCAAACTACATGCAAAAATTTGTCCTGCCTACAAGCTGTATAGGGACAAAGATGGAGCAAAGATTGAGGGAACGGCCAACCGAAGACTGACTGTACTCGAGATTCATTAGGTTTTATTTGTCTGCTTTTGTGCACCTATTTGTAGTGTTTCCTTCTAAGGTTTTTCTATATTAATGTACTGTCCTTCTTTCATGAATGGTCCATATTCCCACTGCCTTCATAGAGGTTCCAGACAAACGCTCTAATTTTGTCCGTGAAGGCAAAAATGAGACCTCTTCTTGAGGATCTTGTTTCTTTATCTTCCTTAGACAAGAAGATTAAAACTTTCTGACATAGCTTAAGTTCAAATGCCTATCTAGCGGGCCTTATGAATATATGAATATAATATATATATATATATATATGTTAGCTTGGTCCCTGGATTGTTCAGAGCCATATGTAGGTTTCTTTATTTCCTCACAAGATATGTGACTAAATGTGAGTTTTGAAATACAAGATATTCAATATAGCAGAGCCTGGATCCTAAACCCTGCTCCAAAGAAATCAGAATGGGAGAGACTCAAGTTCTCATTCAGATTTAAAAGAGGTGGAAAAATAAAACTCTTAAGAGTAAAGAATTAAGTCAGAACTTGGGGGAGCTTGAGATAATTGTAATAAATCAGCAAATATTGAGAGCCTGAAAAATCATACAAACATGGCAGGTAAAGAATAAGTAGTAGATGTTTTCTTGAGTGGGTAGAAGAGTACATTGTCTTCATCAGTATTCATGGAGCCCTTTCTTTGCAGTGACTTTGCAGTCAAGCTTGTAAAATGACAAGGATTGACTCACAGCTCCATGTCTACAATCACCACAGCAGAGAATACTTTCATCTTATTGCTAGCATTTTTGCTCAAGACATTGCACTTTCAGATAGCTGGTTCTTAGAAACTATTACTTACAAGGTGTTAAAATTAGCTTAGAAAGTAATCTTACCCTGGAGGTATTTGCATTTTAATGAATGAATCTTAGTGATTGAGTGGCCTTTGATATCAAAAAAAAGGGGGGCACTGAAGTTCTAATTTTATAATTAGAGCGGGAAACCTTTGGGCATAAGACTAATTATAACAATTATATGTTGAGAGCTAAGTATGCAACAGGCTCTGAAATAACCACTTCACATTTACTATTGTAAGGTCATATTATGCCCAGGAGACAGGAATAATTAAAATGAATTGTCTAAGTAAAGAAACTGAGGCTGAGTAAGGTTAGGGGGGAAGGGCAAGTTCTCGGGGCAGAGTGGAAAAGAGAAACAGCGCCCTAACTTAGACTGATTTTCTGAAGTCCCTGAGGTCTTTATCATGCTGCCTTGTGATATTAGAAAGTAGTAACATGGTGACATATCTATCTAAACATTTTTGAATATTACCCCTGAACTCACGTAAGAGTGATAAGGATTGTCCTGGTGCTCGACAATTGAAATTTAGATTAATTCTTGCTGGGTAGTTGGAGATTTATAATCAGCTGAACAAGACACAACATGCTCTTCTTTACCAGAAATACATTGGAAAAATCACTGTTTGTAAAAACGTTTTCTGAGATATCATGGCTGGAGAAATAAAATTAAAGTAAAATATTCTATTGATACAGAAAATGCTCCTTAAAAGGTAATAGAGAAAGAAAAATAGATGTCTCTTGAATAAAATCTGAAGCAGAATATTAAGGGCATCCACTGAAATCCACAGATTCGAAAGATAACACATACCTTCCACTTTTATATAGAGTCGGGTGCACTTCTACCAACATGTAAGTTCGCATATATGTCCTCAAGCCAACAACTAGTCCTCAAGGAAGAACATGTGACATCACACTTACTTATTGCCAGGGGATCCTCTGTCACCCTGGCAACTGGGGTAACTAACTCTATTAATTACCTGATTTTATATAAAAGACAAAAGTAAGCTTATCTTGTCTTTCTGATAGGAGGTGGTGGTAGAGTAATTACTTTTCAATGGAGTCACAGTGACACCAACACTATCTGCCTTTATCTCTACTTTTCAGAGACAAAGCCTTCCTGTCTTTGAGAACAACAGTCATTACAGGCAAAAGTGTGAATGTTTTATTGGAAGAATTTATATGGGCTTGTTGCTCTTGTTACTCTCTTCTTTTCTTAAAGAATGGGAAAAAGAGCTTACATACTTGGTACAGTAAATTCTGCAAGAGAAAATGATGTTGGGCTTTTATTCAGCAAGAAAATATAAGCATTTTATTTGATATTTGCCTTTGTCAATTCACCTTTCACCGATGTGCATTGATTAATTTGTTTGGGTTGGAACCAACTCTTTGATTCCTGCCAAAAATCATATATCAGCTTAGACTTCATTGACAGGCCCATCCCTGAGAAAGACACTCATCCTCAAGTAGATGTGAACAGCAGATAAGAACCACTTACTGACTAGAATGAGACTTGGTCTGTAATAGGAAAGGGGAAATTAAATCTCTTTGATTCAATAAAGTTACTAGAAGTCATTGGCTCCAAGACACCACACTGTGTCTTTTTTTCTGCCAGTTATATAAATGGGAATGAGTCATCTCATATTTACTGATCAAAGCTTATTTGACTTTCAGAAGTGAAAATTCAACACAAAGTACTAAATTGTGATTTCTGGGAAAGGATCATATATAAAGATATAGCAAGGTTGGAAGTGCAGGTTCTAGAAAACCCTCATATTCCCTACTTTTCTTATTTATTTTGTTCCCTTTTACAGCTGGGTCTGCACTGGGGAGGATGCAAAACTCTTAAGCATATACAAGGCAAATCAAGACCAAGGCCAAAGCCTGTTTTTTTTTCAACAAGTTACAAGTTTATTGTTTAAAAGGAATTAAGCTGAAGTTTCCATGTACCTAATGGTTTTGTTAAGCCCCCAAAACATAAAAGAGACAGCAGACAGTACTGAGTTTTGGGCTACTCGGGCCCTGCCTACAAAAGATGGTTAAATGTATTTGTTTCTAGTTTCTGGGCAAGCAAAGAACAATGTCTGAAACCTCATTGCAACCAGAATGATGATAATTTCTCTCATGACAGCTTCTACTAGTGATGGGGAAGTGTAAGGTCACATGTCATCCCCATGCAACCTTTCCTTTCCCTTGTGTCCCATGAGGAATAAAAAATCTTCTGCTGAGATTTGAATTAGCTGGAACCTAAATCTTTGTCTGTGAGGTTTGTGCAGTTATCTGGCAGTTTTTCTGGGTTCTGTGCTGTAGATAGTCATTGCTTTATAATAACACATCAGACCCTTGTTTTTATTGATTTTGGGGAAAAACTGAATTAAGGACATGTTTTTAGTTGTATTGTTTTAATGAAAAAATTCAGTTATATGGCTCAAACCAGCTATCCACATGTGGACAATCAAATATAACGCTGTAGAGTGATTTTCCAAAGGTTTGAAAAATCAGAGAAAAGGATAGGTGAAAGACAGATCATGATAGTTAGGTGACAGATGGAGATGAATGATAGATAAATAGATAATAGATGGATAATAGATAAATAGGTTGATTACAAATAGGTAAATAAATGATGATAGATAGATAGATAGATAGATAGATAGATAGAAAAAAACACAGACATGCAGATAGATAGATAAATGATAGACAGACAGACAGATATAGATAGATAGATAGATGATTGATAGATAGATAGATAGATAGATAGATAGATAGATAGATAGACAGACAGATAGATAGTTATAATATGCTTATTTTCTTTTTCCCATCAAAATATTCTAAGAACAGGCACTCATACAGAGGACTTTAGTGATCAGCACAGTAGAAGTGTGCTAGAGAGAAGATCCTAGAAAAATGGATAACTCAGAACATTGAATACTGAATATAATATTGACTATAACAAAATAATGGATGATTTTTAGACTTTCTGTTTCCTCGGAGTTTTACCGAAGACCCCCAATTCAAAAACAATATCTAATCTGTAACTTGCCTAATATCTTTACAGAATCATCAGACATAGCTCCAAAGGACCTACTAATAGGTTATCAAACTCAGTCCTGTGGTTTCTAGAAATTGTATCTATAGTGTTTACCATAAGTTTTATGACAAGCATCAAATAAAAGTAAAATTTAAGCCATTCTAAAAGGGATTTAATAATCTGAGAAGATAGCTATGGTGTTTTCCTCTGCCCCCCTCACTTCCCCAGCTCCTGAACCAAGTCGTGGGAACACAGGGAACTAACACGGACACAGTGTTTGACAAGCAGTCGCAGAGATGCTGGCCTTTCTTTGCAGCTTAAGGATGACTGAGTTTAGAAACCCTTGGGCACTTCCAATATTGAAGTAGAATGAAAAAGAATCACTGCAAGAAGAAATATACTATGGACAAAGAAGATTACAGAAACAGAAAGACAGAGCTGAGAGTGGAAATTACAGAAATGTTTATCTCAAACCACATGACCTACAGAAGTGCTTATGGGGCATCTGGTTTTTTTTTTTTTTTTTTGAACGGGGCCAGACTAAAGCACACAATAGTAAGACTTTTCTGTCTCTAATTCTGTTCCTCCTACTTGCAACGTGAAAAATAATTGGCTTCAACAGACCTCATAGAGCACGTCAATTGCTTGTCCAGGGCTAAATTGTCATCCCTGAAAACATAAATACAAAAAAAAAAAAAACTATGAGGACTCAGAAGGTTATACTTAGGAATATATAGCATATATGCATGCAATGGAAAAAAGGAAATGAATCTGTAGGAGAGCATAAAGGAAAGGCAAAAATGTAATTAAATTACAATTTCAGAAAATTTTAAAAAGGCATTAACAATGATGTGATTAAATACATTAAATAATGGAACATGCATTATTTCTTCATTTCTTTCTCTCTAAAGTTTCTCCTATACACCCTCCATGTTCTCTGACAAATTAATTTCCTCTTTTTAATTTATGCATATATGCAATGCACAAACACACACATATAAAGGTAAAACTAAGATAATTGCTCTTCATTTCACTTGTGTCAAAAAGTAGACTGATAGACACCAACACGAGTAGAGAGCATTGTCAGTAAGCAAGTTGTGGTACATGCTCTAATATCTGGGGAAAAAGAAACCAGCACCATATGATGATGAAGCTTATAAACTTGGCTGTTGTGAATGCCTACACCTGTATCATGTGAGTTCATTCCATAGTCTAAAGAATTTTGTAAAATGTGACTTTGTGACATTCACTTGGCCACAGGAGTTACCAAGGACTTTAACAGCATAAACTATGAAAGCAAGCAAAATATAGGAACTTAGAATGTTACAGTCTCACTATTTCTCAGATCTACTTAGAAAATGATTGGTAGTCAGGATCTCCATCTCATAAGTGTGCCACCCACATGTAACTCTAAATTGCTCATATCACTGAAACTCAGAAATAAGACTCTTGAAACAGCGCATCAGTCCATTTAATAATTGGATTGATCTTTTCTATGAAAAAAAAATCAAAATTCTTCACCATATGTATCTTATACAATTAAAATAGAACATTGAAATAAAAAAATGGCGAATAATCTTTGAAAAATATTTAGGATTTCCTGTGAGTGTGAACAGATGAAAAAAATTCATGAGATGAAAATCTTACCAGGGATAACCATTGAGATGTAACAAGAATAAATTAATAAAGGAGGAAAAAAATCTTACCAACTGGTGTAATCGACAGAATGTCTCTGAAACCATGGAGAATCTTTCCTGTGTCTTTGACTTCGGTGTTTGTTTTTAGTGGAGAAAGCAACTATGTGAAGGGTTATGATGACACCTTCAACACTGCCATTTCTGGGGCTACTGTAACCTACAGCTAAAGCAAGCTTATCTACAGAACTTGAGCCATTGTCAAAAGCATCTGAGTCAATTTTGACACGTGATGCTCATCCCCTAAGCTGAGAACCCTGGTGAGTTTAAAAATTCCAACAAAGGAATTGTGGTACTAAGGCAGTAGGCATAACAAGAAATAAAGGCAGGCTCAGTCAGGTTTTGAGCTGCCATAGGGTCATCTTCACAGGGCATTTCTTCTTCAGTAATGTCGTCTCACCCTTCCACAATACAGACAGTATATAAAGATGTTATTTTTAACATGATTTCCAATAAAGTAAGCTAAGACAACCAAATTTTCTCTGTATAAGAAATAGCCTTCAGGAGTTTCACATCAAAAGGTAAACAGTGGAACAGCATTATTCTTGCATTAAGCTATGCAGTCTGCTTTAAAAGACAGCACATCGGATTCTTTTAATTCTTGAATAATGTGAGTGAGCACATTTTGTGGGGAAAAAGTATTTCTTAAAGTGTCTTGAGATCATATCATCATTATATTTATTAGCAATCACTGCTTTTTCATAATGACATTTTTATGGTGATGCCTGGAAAATACAAAGTACAAAGAGGAAAAATACATCTTTAGAAAAGTAACAATAAGCCAAATTGAGAAATTCTAGCTGTAGAAAGAAATTATCTTATCCAATTGTATCACTTTTCAAGTAAATAAACAAAGGTTCAAAGGAGTTGCAAATAAACTATTTTTCCTGACTCATTGCAAAAAGTCAGCTTTGCATTTATTTATAGCAACTGTATTTCTGTTATCCCAGTGGTCATTCTTTTAAGACAAAAATATATATCATTATCATTTAATTTATTTTGTGAAATGTCAAAACTTTACTATACTCCAATGCCTTTATTGAGCAAATTACGGAAATAACACCTTTGAAATTTGAACTTGAAGGAACCCAGTTA